>NC_064861.1:70371933-70444433 GCF_024139225.1 Suncus etruscus | reverse complement strand
TATAACACCAGCTCTTATCTCCTGGCAGAATTGGTATCTATGACCAAAGTTGAGCAAACAAGTGTTATATTACAGAAATTGTATTTCTACATGAATTTTATTTCTAAAATGATGATTTTGTGAGTTAGATGTCACTTCTTATTCTGCATTTGGCCTTCCTTGGAAGCACGCTCAAAAAATTTCAACTCTAGGGTATGTTTTTCTAAAATTGGAGGCTGGAATAAGCTTCCTATAAAAGGTCTGTTGGGCCCCTTTCTTTCTTAATGCTCCTCAAAGCTCATAACTGCAAGTGGTGGTAACACATGGACAGTCCTTAATAGGTACTTAGGGAAAACTTAGCAAAGGGAACTATTGCTATTCCAACTCTTCCAGAGATCAAGACCAGTTTTAGTCAAGTGGCCTTTATCTGAGGCATCAAGCTGCCTCATCAACCATAAAATTAGAGGTAGCCTTTTTTTTCTATTTTTAATGGGTCTTCTCCAACAAAGATGGGGTCTTCTGCATTTGCAAACTCGAAGTATGTCTCAAAGTTGAATGATCAATTGAACATTTTCAAAGGTCCATTAAGGAACCTGGCAAACTCTCTGCCTGCAAATGTTTCTAGCCTTAGGGTTGCTTGTTGTGTGTGTGTGTGTGTGTGTGTGTGTGTGTGTGTGTGTGTGTGTAAGGAGGAGCAAGATATTTTCAGAATGTCTTGAAAAGACCCTACATGGAGTTTCTACAGAAGCAATGCAGAGGCAGAGGAGGGCATTGGAAGGAAGGCAGGGCCAAGGATTACCCCTGATCCTAGAAGGGTTCAAGAAGATGATCACAAACACATCACATCTAATAGGCTTTTTCCACTCTCCTCTCTGCACCATCACTTCACTAGTCATGTAGAAGAAACCCAATGAGATGCAAGACAACCAAATACCCCAACATCAGAACCTCCATGTTTCCTCTGATGGAAACCCCCAGTCGGGAGTAGACACAACCCTAAGTGGCAAGGTCCCCAAGTCACAGTTTCCATGGAGCTCAGTCACTGTCATTTTCCTTCCCATCAACACAGCTCGCAATGTCTCACTTCAGTGTCTACTTCCTTCCCTGATATGAAAATGGATCATTTTCCAATGGTCCATTGGAAAACACAACAGGGATTTTGCTTGCAAGCCTTTCTTTCTCCCTTTCATTCTCCTGTGGTGTTAAGTGTCCTCACCATTGTGGACTCACAGATGTTTTGCCTGGTTAGGAAAACCTGGATGTCAGCAGCAATGCAGAAATAGAAACTTAACCAGGGGCCATAACTCCCACCCCAGGTAAGACTGGGCTGTATGGAGGCAGCACTTATGTTTTTCCATTCATTTCTGGTTGGTCTCTGGCTGCTGTGAATCACATTGAGATGAGCATTGGCATTTGGCTAAATTCAGCTGAGTATGTGTTTAATAGTGGAACTGCTACATTTTAATTCCAGACTTCACTTTGGGAAGAACCTCCTGACCTGACCCCATGGCCACAGTCGCATCTTTTCCATTTCCATTTGTGGTGTATCTTGGTTCCAATTTCTCTGCCCTCATTAGTTATTTTCTGTGTTTGGGTAACAGTTGGTCATCCTATTAAATATAAGCAGATGTTGCCTGTTTTTTTTTTTTATCCCTAAAGACTATCTAAGCATCTTTCTTTGTTATCTGTGTCTCTGCCTTGGAGAAAAACCCATTCAAAGAGTTTGCCCATGCTTCAGTTGGGCTGTTAGTCTTTCTGTTGTTGAGTATTAGTAGTTTAATTATCTATCATCTTAAACCTTTAGCAGATATATTTAAAAGTGTTTCTCCCATTTTTTTCAGTTGTCTTTTACTTTCTTGGCAACAGAGATAAAGGTCAGAAGGGCCAGTCTATGGTAGGAAACTTCCCACAAAAAGCAGGGGAGTGCAGCAGGATAGAGAGGGACCACTATGCAATTATAGTTGGAAATGATCACTCTGGACAAGAACTGGGTGCTGAAAGGAAATAAAATGATAGGCATGATACCCGTTCAGTAACAATATTGCAAACCACAGTGTCTAAAAGTAAATAGTGAGCAATTGAGAGAGAGAGAAAGGAGAGAGAGAGAGAGAAGGGAATGGAGAGAGAGGGAAGAGAGAGAGAGGAAGAGAGAGGGAAGAGAGAGAGATAGAAAGAGGGGGGAAGAGAGAAGAAAAACATCTGACACAGAGGCAGGCATAGGGGAGGGCAGAATGAAAATGGGACATTAGTGGCAAGAAATGTACACTGGTGAAGGTTTTTGAACATTGCATGACTGAAACACAATTATGAACAATTTTGGTTTTTTGGGGGGTTGTATACCTAGCAGCACTCAGGAGTTACTCCTGGCTCTGCATTCAAAATTCACTCCTGGCAGGCTCAGGGGACCATATGGGATGCTGGGGGATTGAACACAGGTCTGCTTGGGTCTACAAAGTGTAAGGCAAACACCCTACTCCTGTGCTATAGCTTCAGCCCCCTATGAACAACTTTGCAACTGAAAAAAAAAAACTAACTATAATAACTACAGTGTTTAAATAAAGTAAATTTTAAAAATATAAAAATTAACCCATTGTCCTTGAAAGCACTATACTTTTATGAAGTCCTTGCCTTTTCTGGTTACTGGTAAAGTCTTTGGGTGTCTGCATTGATTTACTAGGACTGCCATAAAAAGTTCCTCTAGTCGTTCATTTTGCCATAATGAAAATACCACTGGTTTCCTCTGAGGCCTCCCCTTGGCTTGCTGCGCTGCCCAGGGCCTTTTTCTCTATACACACGTCTCTGTGTGTCCCCATTTTCTTCTCATAAGGAGTCTGATGGAGTTCAAGTCCACCTCACAACCTCATAAAGTTTCCGTTCCCTCTTTAGAGACTGTCTTTTCAGCTATTCAGGCACCAAGAGTTAGGATCTCAAGGTATAAATAGAGAGAACATAATCCAGCTTCTTACAGTATTGATGGATTCATGGCCAAATCCTTTTCCACTCCACACAGGTTGAAAACTTCCACCCAAGCAGATAAAGATATAAGTCCCTGGATGGAAGAGACAGGAGGGTGTACTGCATTGCTCTTATTTTCTTTGTTGTTGTTTTGCCTTTGGCAAACCATGGACTAGGAGCAGGGAGAATAAAAGAAAGGGCGGCTATCAGTAGATTGCTTACTTTTTGATAAAGGAAATAAATGAAAGGTAAACAAATGCATCAGAGAATAGCAAGTTGGAAAATGGAAAACAAATTAATATAAGCTTTTAAAACCTTAGAATCTAGAAAGCATGAGAGAGAGAGAGAAAGAAAGAGAGAGATATTAAGGGAGAGAGGGGTATATTTAGACCAATGGCTACTAAAGCCTGATGTTTCAGCAAGACCCAAATGATCACAAAGAGTCCATGGCTTCAGATCTAAGAGGAAAATCAATTTTGTAGCATAGTAAACCAAACCCTCAGCATCAACGTACTTACCCATAGGGTCTGAGCTGGTATATGTACCCAGACCTTCCTACATCCTTTTGAAAAACAAATAGCTAGGATGCACTTCAAGATTGAACACAGTCAAGTTGAACAACTCCATACCACGTTACTAGTTGAGAAAAAAGATAAAGAGTAAAACAGGGATGTGATGGATATTTATTTATGTATCGAATTTATGGAATCTCTGGCAGCCATGAGGGGGTAATCAAATGACATATTAATTTGACCAGTATTTTGACAAGCTGCCCTGGAATGTAGGTTCCCAGAATTACTTAAGATCAATAAACAACATTCCTTGCTGGGTAGAGTGGCAGGAACCATGATCAGCTCTCCTGGAAAGGAATGCAAGGGTGCATTCCATTCTCCAGACTGAGCGCTGGCCGCAGTGGGGTTTCTGGGTGGCCATGAAGAAACAAGACGTAAGTGCATGGTCTTGGGTGGATGCGCCTAACAGACATGGCAGTGACAAATTGTCTTCCCAGGTCCTGAAGTAGTTGGATGGCAGAGCCTAGTGGTGGCTGGGTGTCCAAGTCACATTCCACTCTAGCAGGCTCACCAGGAACCAAAGTCCTTTTGGACCCCAGACCAAACTCGCTTCCTTGGGAAAGTACCACCCAAAAGCAAACACACCCCAAACTCGCCACATTCTTCCCCAGAGCAGCTCCCAAGGAGTTGCATGGCTCAGCAGTCTCAACATTGGAAAAACAAAGAGGAGGAGAAGGTGCTCTCTAGGGAACAGTGTTTCTTTCGGATTCCCTAGGAATTAGTCTTATTTGGCGGTGTCCAGGCTTTTGCAATTTGAAGAGCAGAGAACGTGTCTCTGTTGGGGGATTTGATAAGTCTTTCCAACCACTTCTTTCCACCCTAGCAGGGAGTTTAGGATGCCAAATCTCTTTCTCCCAACTTTGCCCATCTTCTTGTGGACATTTAAAAGTATGGTCAATGTATTGTGCCTGTTATTTCTTTGCTGTCTCTTATCAGCTCTCATCATTGTTGGTATATTTCTACATTAAAGGACAAGGCCCTTCTAATTCTGGCGAGTCTGGGAACCCCTGGGTTTTCCAATTATTATTATGTTTTGGCAGACATGTTTTGTGATTTCTGAAAAGCTGTTTCATATTTTGAATATGCTTTTGCAATGTCTAGTGCTGCGGTGTATTGTTGATGCAGAGTTGGACTGAAACGTCCCACCCAACTCACTGATGAAAGTGTGAGATAGATATAGAAGAAAAAATATGCACATCATGTTGCTATATCACAAAATTCAATTGGTCAACTTCCAAAGGAACAGAGGGAAAAATAGAACCATATAATTTTCATTTTCCAGCATGAATGACTGACATAACAATATAATTTGAATATTAAATATTAATAAGTCAGGGCCAGAGTGGTGGCACAAGTGGTAGGGTGTTTGCCTTGCATGTGCTCATCTAGGACGGACCATGGTTTGATACCCTGGCATCCTATATGGTCCCCAAGCCATGAGCTATTTCTGAGGGCATAGCCAGGAGTAACCCGAGTATCACCATGTATGGCCCAAAAACAAAACAAAAAATATTTATAAGTCACTACTACTTAATGTTTGGTAGGATAGATACAAAAAAGATGAGGGTCTCTGTTGGAATAGAATACTTGAAAAATTAGCAATTTCTATCATAGGAACTTGGTTTTTTATTATCTTCTTTATTATTTTTTCCCTTATAGTTTCAACATAGGAACTTACACACTTAAGGAATTGCTCTACCTCAGAGCTTTATAACCCAACCTGCAAAGGTAATTTTATCAGCATATTTGTGCATGAGTGGTAACACTAATTACACATGTATGCTATAGCAAATAAAAATATAAGTGAAACTATTTAAAACTTAAATGGTAATAGGGGCCAGAGAGAGAATATAGTAGGTAGAGTACTTACCTTGCATGTGGCCTACTCTGTTTTGATCTCTGGCATCCAATATGGTTTCCCAAGCCCCACCAGGAGTGAATTAGGTGTTTCTCCCCCCCAAAGAAAAAAAACCAAACTAACTAATAATAGACATTAAAGAGGATTAATATACTTACTCATTTACTTTGGCTTAACTCCCAATCTCAGGAAACTTTGCATCACAGAAACAATATATAGGTAGAAAGTAATTATTTTTGGTGCTCAAGGGTTACTGCTGGTTCTGTGCTCAGGAATCACATTTGGTGGGACCATATGGGATCCACATGGGGTCCCAACATCAGGGGACCATATGGGATGCTGGGGATTGAAACCAGGTGGTCTGCATGCAAGGCAAATGCCCTACCCACTGCACTATTTCTCTGGCCCAGAAAGTAACTCTAGACTAAAAGACATAATTGGGGATTCTGTGGGGAAGTCTAGGCCACCCACCACCTGGTGGGTGCTCAGGACTCTCCCCTGGTTTTGTGCTCAGGGATCACTCCTGGCAGGGCTTGGAGACTATTTGCAGTTCCAGGGATCAACCCCAGCACAGCTGCATGCAAAGCAAGTTCTTGAACCTTTGTATTATCTCTCTAGCCCAAACAGATAGATTTGTGTTTATATTTCCACATAAGTTCAAGTAATTGTACCATGATTAGACTTTCAATATTTTAAAATGTTCAAAGCAACTCCTCCTTGAGTCTTTTACATGAGCTCATTGGAGAAGGACTTAGATCTATTTTTTAGACCAGCACCTTCTTATAGACCATTTGTCAGTGTTGGGACTTCTCTCTGATAGTCTGAGAGATGTAGATCACAAGACCTGACAGTTATTCTTAAGAAATTTTTAGGTAGAATTGGTCCTGTGAAGAGACATGGTATCACTAGAAGTTGGTTCCTTTCTTACCTAAGGCTTTTCACTTTTTGGAAACTTGATGCTGATTCAACTGAAAAATTGGGAAGGTTATGAAATAAGTTAAGGGGAACTGTCTACAAGAAACTGAAAAGTCATGCAAGCAAAGTGGGTAATTGTGGCTTTTGGTTGTTGTTCTGTATTAGTTAAATTTTTGTGCTCCTTTCCCAGTGTATGCGGTGGTTCTATTTTTCTCCAATCAAATTTTTATTAAAAAAAGTAACGTTCAAAGGTGCAATTTAGTTCAGGCAGCTGATATTTTAAACTTGGCCTCCAGTATTACCTCTGGAAGATATCACAGTGCAGACCAGGAGAAGAAAGATAATTGAATGTAACACAAATCCTTGTATTTCTAATAGAACTAGAGCAGAAGGTTCCTCCTACTGACAGATGCTGACTGTGTTCTGCAGTAAATATAACATGTATGCTAAGCAAGGCTATCTGCTGGCACCCATTTAAAAATGAAAATGTAAAAGTTTATCAGTGATGACAAGTAGGTCTAAATACTTGCTTACAATAAAAAACTGGATTCTCTCAGTAAATGTGCCAAACTTACTGTGTACAAGAAACTTGTGGAAATGTTTGGAATCTTGCAGAGATTCACAAATGCTTTGCAAACAGTCACTCACTCTCAATGAATATTAAAAATGTGCTGGAAATGACCTGGGCAGAGAAAACAACTTAATTCATAATATGAGATTATTGAGCCTGGACCATTTAGGCCTCTTCCTTATTTACCCCTCTGAAACTAAACACCAGGACTCTCTCTTTGAAGGCCAGACAATGAACAAATACTTTTGTTTGGGGGCCACACACAACAGTGCTCAGAGCTTACTCATGGCTCTGTGCTCAATGGTCATTCCTAGTGGTGTTCGGGGAACCATATGGGATGCTGGAGAATGAAACTAGCAGCATACAAAGCAAACAAACATCCTACCACTGTGCTATGACTCCAGTCCCCAGCAAATGCATTTTTGAAAAACAGGAATTTTCCTAGAGAGGAATGTTTTTGCACATGCAGAAAAGTATCTATCTGCTACAGGGCTTGTGAAAATAATTCTAGAATCTGAAAGTTCATTTGTGGTTTATTTATAATAATAATAATTATTATTTTATGGACTTTTCTGGGTTTGTTTTGGAACCCCAACCCATAGTGCTCAGAGGCTACTCCCAGCTCTGTGCTCAGAGGTAGCTTCTGGTGATGCTCAGGGACTCTGGTACTAGAGGGTCAAAGATGGGCCACTCACATGTAGATCACATGCCCATCCCTTGAGGCCATTACTCTCATTCTATGTTAGAATTTGAACTGCAAAGAGAAAAGTCATTGGATAAGCAATGTCCACTGTTTAAAGGGGAGGTTCTCTAGTTAAGGATCATCTTGGAGATCCTAGAAGCAATTTCATCTGGAGGAAAAATATTCTTCTCCAGAGATGTCCTGGATGATTAATCACGATTAAGTTGTTGAGCACTTATATTGTTCCCAATGCCTGTGGTGTTTTGTGCCAAAAGTGTTCCACACAATTGATGTTTTCTTAGGAGGCTGGTAGACCTGGGAATAAAGGCATCTAGTTTCAGAAGCATTTGCAAGGATATGTGGCTAACAAAGGGCATGGGAACTCAAAGTAGGATCTCAGACTGGAATCCTAGAGGACCAAGGGCATTGACAAATGACTCCTTGGCAGCTTGGTGGGAGGTCTGAGCCCAGCTCTGCTCCTCTACTCAAGTCTATATGTGACACTTCTTATCAAGTCACTCAGTTGAAAGTGCTCTTATCACATTCTCAGCTACCTCCGGGGGGTGGGGGGGGGAAGAGGAGCAGCATCTCTCTTAGGCAATATCAGAGAGAAGGGAACCAGGAGGCAGTGGAGCGCTGTGAAGGGTGGGTAGGCAATCAGAAGGGAGCAGGCAGCAGGGAGAAAAGTGAGTCTGGCCCTTGGGATTAATCACAAAGTCAATGTGCCCTGGGAGATATTTAAATAAAAAATTAGTGTTGGTGTCCTGGGATTTGACATCTGTTTCACAATAAGTAGTTCTGAAATGCTGTGTCTACTTGGATGACTCACTGTCCAGAGATTTATTAACAAACAAACAAATAAACAAATAATAAAAAAAAGTAGAGAGAATTCAAGAGCCCAAAAGTCCATAAGAATATGAAAGAGAAGGGGCTGCAGCAGTGGTGCAAGCAGTAGGGCATTTGCCTTGCACGCACTAAGCTAGGATGGACCACAGTTTGATCCCCCAACTTCCCATATGGCCCCTCAAACCAGGAGCAATTTCTGAGCACACAGCCAGGAGTTACCCCTGAGCATCACCGGATGTGGCCCAAAAACCAGGAAAAAAAAAAAGAACGTTAAAGAGAAAAATAAACCATAGGCATTCATTTCATTAACATTTTTCTATATTAAATCACTAAGATACAGAGTTCAAAAGTCATTGATAGTTGAATTTCAGTCATACAATGTTCCAACACCCATGCCTTCACCAGTGTTAATTTTCTGCCACTAATTTCCCCAGTTACCCTCCTGTCCCATCATCCCACCCCACTGTCAACCTGTTACTATGGCAGATACTTCTATTTTTCTCTCTGTGTGTCTGTGTGTCTGTGTGTGTGTGTCTGTCTGTCTCTGTCTTCCTTTGGGCACTGTGGTTTATAATACTGTTATTAAAGGGGTATCATGCATATTACTTTATTTACTTTCAATTTCCAGTTTTGGGGGGACCACACCCATCAGCGTTCAGGGGTTACTCCTGGCTCTGCGCTCAGAAATCGCTCCTGGCAGCCTCAAGGGTTTATATGGGATCCTGGGGATCGGACGTGGGTCCTTCCTGGGTTGGCTGTATGCAAGGCAAATGTACTACCATTGTACTATCACTCCAGCCCCCTCAATTTCCAGGTTTTGTCCAGAGTGATCATGTCCAACTATTATTATCATAGTGGTCCCTTCTATATCTTTTTGTTATGTTTTGTTTTGTTTTGGCCACCTCCAGCAGTGCTCTGGGGTTACTTCTGGCTCTGTGCTCAGAAATCACTCCTGGCTGGGGAGACCATATGGGATGCTGGGAATCAAATTCATGTCTGTCCCGGGTCCGCAGCATTCAAGACAAACATCCTACCACTATACTATCTCTCCATCCCCCTTTCTATATCTTAAATGTACTTTCGACCCATCATTTCTATTGTCATGGGCTATTATTCTCATCCTCTCATAGTAAAGGTTGTGTTTTTATATTCCACATATGAATGCAATCTTTCTATCTCTATCCCTCTTCCTCTGACTCATTTTACTCAGCATAATACTCTTCATGCCTATCCATGTATAAGCCAGTTTCATGACTTTGTTTTTTCTAACAGCTGAATAGTATTTGACTGTATTCCATAGTTTCTCGATCCATCCACTTATCTGTTCTTGGGCACTTGGGTTGTATCCAGATTCAATATACTGTGATTAGTTGCTGCAATGATTATGGAAGTCAGTATTCATTTCTTATTCTGACCTAGCACTACTTCTATGTGGGGGAACTTTGGATCTTGTTTCTTTGAAGCCCTGTGACATAAGCTCTGTGTTTTTTAGTTTAGAGATGAGGAGATTGAGAGCAAGCAAAATACCTTGACCCCAAATTAATACCAAGAAAGAAGCTGAATGAAGCTTTGCATTCAGGATTGGGACTCACTACTTTTCCAGACAACCACTCTGGGGTGCTCTTTCTACCTATATTTCCAGCATTATGGTGTGGGAAAGATTTCTGGAGACAAGAATTAGTGCAGTTGATGCAATTTCAGAAATCAACCAATTGTTGATAACATTAAGGAAGCTGTAATGAATAGAATTGTTCAACCATATGAGGCTTTGTTAACAAACATCTTTAATTTCCTTTTCCTGGAGCTAGTTACTCATAAGTAGATGTTCATCTGTCATGGATTGTGGGAAAGATTCCTTTCTCTCTTCTGAAAGAGTGGATCTGCTCAAAGACTCACACCATCCCTTCCCATGGACAGTTCTAGAGTTTCTAAGCCAAATCCACAAGAAATAAAACTATTTTCAGAAAGGACCAATGTGCTAATGTCTCTACTTCTGTACTTATGTTTTCCAGTTCTTTTTTTCTTAATTTTTGGGTGTAAGCCACATCAAGGGGTGCTTGAGGATAACTATGCTCAGGGATCACAGCTGATATGTTTAGGGGATTTTATGAGTATCTGGGGATTAAACTGAGATGGGCCACATGCAAGGCAAGTACCTTACCTCCTTGCTCTCTGTTCTCACACTATTGCTTTTTAGTATCACATAAAAAAATAGATTCTAGATCACAGGGTCTAGATTCTAGTTTTATAGTTTACTACCCAAGTATTGTTGGCCCTATGGAGGGTAATATTATCTACTTTAAAATGTGTATAAGCGGGGCTGGGCGGTGGTGCTAGAGGTAAGGTGCCTGCCTTGCCTGCGCTAGCCTTGGACGGACTGCGGTTCGATCCCCCGGCATCCCATATGGTCCCCCAAGCCAGGAGCGACTTCTGAGCGCATAGCCAGGAGTAACCCCTGAGCGTCACCGGATGTGGCCCAAAAACCAAAAAAAAAAAATTGTGTATAAGCCCACTCCTAGGGTTATACCCTAGAAACACAAAAATGCAATACAAAAATCCCTTCCTCACACCTATATTTATTGCAGTGTTGTTTACAATAGCAAGACTCTAGAAACAACCAAGATGCCTTTCAACAAATGAATGACTAAATAAACTGTGGTACATATACACAATGGAATACTCTTCAGCCATCAGGAGAGATGAAGTCATGAAATTTTCCTATGCATGGATGGACATGAAAACTATTATGCTGAGTAAATTAAGTCAGAGGGAGAGAGACACACACAGAATAGTCTCACTTATATATGGGTTTAAGAAAAAGGTATTATTGTAATAATGCTCAGAGTTGAGGGTCAGAAGGATCAGCTCACTCACAAAGAGTGGTAAGTGCAGTTAGAGAAATAGCTATACTAACAACTACCATGACAATGTTAATGAGTGAGAGAAGTAAAATGTCTGTCTTGAATACAGGCAGGAGATGGGAGAGGAGGGAGATGGGGGACATTGGTGGTGGAAATGTTGCACTGGAGAAGGGGGGTGTTCTTCTTATGACTGAAACCCAACTACAATCATGCTTGTAATCATGATATTTAAATAAAAATTTTATTAAAAATAAATAAATGAAAAATGTTCACTTTAAAGAATAAAATAAAATGTGTATAAGCATAGAACAAAGCCTCCACTAAAAATATCCATTATTTTAAATTATTGAACATACAGATAATTTAGCGAGTTGGAGTACAAGTTCTCATGAAAGACACCTCTATTTAACCCTAATACCTCATAGTTCCCTGGGCATTGCTGGGAGTGATCTCTGAGCACCAAGCAAGAAGTAGCCAGTGGGCACCACGTCATTGTAAAAAAAAAAAAACCCAAAAAACTTAAAGCTCTTTTCCAAGTCATAAAAAAATCTCAGATGCCGAGAATAAAGGGAGTATTGTAGCTATAAACATAATGATCAGGGGTTGCATTTTTTTGGATTTCTTTAATGCCTCAGACTTGGCAGTTTGAGACTTGAATGGCCCTGAATGTATGATATGCTGCTTCTCTGATGACTACATATCACCTGGTTAGTCTTCGAGTCAAATCAGTTTCTGACCAACTTCTAATAGGATGAAGAATCCACTTCCTGGGCATCTTTTTGTCTGGTTACTAGTGGTATTCTTTGTGGTGTTTGTCTTCATTGACATGTTGACAATGCACCTTTAGTTTCCACATGTTTATGCTTTGCAAATATTTATAAAGTAAAATGGGGTCCCCCAACACATTATCATAGACTGCTTCCTCTTCAGCTGCACCTCCATGTTCTGTCATTGTTGTTGGCCAATCACAAAGAGCTCCCACTTCCCCTTTTCATTGGCCTCCAAAACAATCTTGTCAGGCATTAGGGCCTGACAATGGAAGAGAGGCAGGGCAGTCTTCTGCAGACATGGTGTAACCAGTAGGGGTGGAAACACTGCTCTAAATCTATTGACTCTGATCCTAAACCTGGCTGTCATAAGTGATTTAAATCAGTCTTCCGACACATGGCACCAAGAATCATGAAATGATTAGGAAATCAACATTGCTTTGAAGATTTGTAAGGAAGCTAATTTACACAACTCTGCAGAGAAATACAGTGGGTGGTGATAGTGCTCTGCAGTAGATCTGTTGCCTCACAGGTGTACCCTGGGTTTGATCCTGGCACAGAAAGAAAGGGGAAGGAGAGGAGAGGAGAGGAGAGGACATAAGGAAAGGGGGAGGGAAAAGCGAGGAGGAAGGGGGATAAAGAAAAAAGGAAGGAAGGGAGAGAAAGAAGAAAGGATAGAAGGAATGAAGAAAATAGGAAGAAGGGAAGGAAGGAATAGGAAGAAGAGAAGAAAAAGGGAGGGATGAAGGGAAGGAAGGAAGTGAAAGACAGAAGTATGGAAAGGAGGAAGAAAGAAAAAAAGGAAGGAATAAAGGGAAGGAAGAAAAAAAGAAAGAGGAAGGAAAAAGAGGAGGAAAAGAAAATAAGGAGGTAAGGGGAAGAAGCAAGTAAGAAAGGAAAGGAAGGAAAAAAGGAAGGGAAAAGGAAGCAATAAAGAAAAATTGAAGAAAGAAAGGGAGAGGGATGCAAAGAGGGAGGGAAGGTATGACGTATGGAAAGAAGGGAGGGAAGGAAAGGAAAGAAGGAGAAAAGGAAGGAAGAAAAGAGGAAGAAGAAAAGGAAAGAGGAAAGAAAGGGAGGGAGGGAGAGAGGGAAGAAAGTACGAATAAAGAAAGAATAAAAATATTTTATATTGTATAAGATATTTATAATATTTATAAAAATATTTTCCTTAATATGTAGGACACTTTGGTAGGAAACAATCTAGACAGTCTGATTGTCTTACTGTTTAGAATAATGTAGGGTTGGATCTACCCCCCAATTACTAGCTAGTGTAGTCTTTTGCTACCACCAATTCGAGGGAGGAGTTCAAAGCATCTGTAGTCAGAGGAAGAAAATGTCTTTTTCCATAATGCTTCCTTTTTGGGGAGCTGTTTATTTAATAATGAGGAGCAAACCCCTCCCTTTTATTTCTTTTCTTTTCTTTTGTCTTTTGTAGGCTTGGCGAGTGGCTCCCAGTTTGTAGTTCATTAGAGTTTGATTAATGGGACCACAGAGAAGACAGTGAAGCAGAACTGAGTAGAAGCTTCCTTTATTTTCCAGCTGTGTAGATGCTTTTTCCTGTACACAGGAACCCACATGGGTGCCTGGTTCTTGCAGTTACTGCTGATTTCAGACCCTGTTGCATTTTATTTGGCACACTCTCTCTCCCCCACGGGTAACTTTGAATTTCAAAGTCCAATTTGGTTATACTGAACTATTTAGACCTAGGGGGCCATGCCTCTGACAGGTCCTGGGGGTAATTCATGGCATCTCTCAGTGCCTTTGGACATGTTGTGATCAGATTTTGCTGACCAGAGTTTCCCAGGTAACTATGAGTTAGATACTCCTTGCATCCTGGAGCAGCTGAAGAAGGATGTTGGAGATGAGATATCTGTGGGCATTCATGGCTTACTTTTCTCTCCTTCCCCAAGTTGACTGTCATTCTAACAACAATCTCAAACATGGATGATTCATTCCATTGCTGATACCCTCAAATGGAAAAATAAATACATTAAGGCATATTTGTGTATATTTGGACTAAAATATGCTATAAATATAACATAAATGCATGCACCTTACGTACTTATTATATTCACATTTAAAAATACATTTTGAAGTTTATAAATAAAGTGCAAGATATATATTTTAGGACATTAAGTCATATGTGGGTATATATAGACTATATTATGCTACAGCTGGTGGTGTATATATAAGATATATGTATGTACCTTATTGTCTTAAACTCTTAATATATTCACAGTGAAAAAACACATTTTGAAGTTTGTAAATAAAGTGAGTCAAATTACCACACCATGAAGAAATAGTTCAGGTGGTACACAGATTTGAAGAAAAAAAGAAAAAATTCCAGATTGGCACAGAAACTACTGAATTTTATTTCTAAAATTCTGACTATTCTGACTATATTACTCTTTATTATTTTCTTATCAATGACAATGTTATTGATCTCAGATGCTTTATTGTCCTGCAAAGTCTCAGAATTTACATCTCTCTCTCTCTCTCTCTCTCTCTCTCTCTCTCTCTGCATATAGGTATATAATATTTCTTGTCTCCTCCCTTTCCACAATAAAAGGTTTGCTGGAAGAAGACAGCCCTAGAAACGGTCTTCCAGTAAGTGGTAAATGTCTATGGACACAAAAGACCTTGGTAAAATTAAACCAAGAGCTTCCTGGCGAATCTAAGTAAAGCTTCAAACTCTGGCCAGTCACCGGCTTTACTCACTGGTGGATCAGAATTGTTCCACCAGTGACAAAGTGGAGCAAATTGATAGGCTCTAGGAAAGGAAGGGAATCACCTATTTATGTGTTACCGTGTCACATAGTCTGATAATCCAAACCAGGACTTGCCCCCTGACAGAGTTTCTGGTTTGTGGGTGTAGGTTTTGAAGGGTGGCACGTTCCTGCATGTTGTAACTTCAAGTATTGTTGCTATGATCTAGCCAAGAGGGAGGCAGCAGGGGGTTCAGCTTTGTTCCCACAGCTGCGGAGTTTCATGGGGGGATGTAGGCGGTGTGTGTGTGTGTGTGTGTGTGTGTGTGTGTGTGTGTGTGTGTGTGTGTGCACGCATCTGGCTTCTTGTTTGAATTTCCTCCCTCTGCCCTCTGGATAGGCGGGCAGTTTCCTGGTTTTCCAAGCACAGGGCATTTTTGCAGAGAAAAGTCAAAGCAAAGCCAGTCTGACTCCAGTTCTGCTAGGGATCTCCAAGGAGACCATCTCTCTGTTCTCCAGGCCCAGGGAAGTGTCCTTCTAAAAGGAGTTAGATCAGCCTCTTTCAGCATCTCAGCTTCACTCATTGTTCACAGTCAAGTTAACCTTAGGCAAGTCCCTGGATTCTGTGCCTCAGGGTTTTGTTTGTTTGTTTATTATTGTTTTATTTTGTTTTCCTCTGCAATAAATGAGAATATTAATGCCTTCCTGATTGAGTTAGTTGAGGGTTCATTGGTTGATGCCTATCAAAGCCTAGCTTGGTTGCCAGCACAAAGAGAGCACACCTTTCATTCCCATGGGGATGCACTCTCCTGATTAGGGTGGTGCTCCCCACCTGGGATTCACATCTCATCCACAGGGGCTCAGATGCAAACAAGACCAGTTACTTTGTGGTTCTGACTAGTGCCAGGCATTGGTGTTTCTAATTTCTCCTGTAGCATCTTTCATTAGGAGGACCAGCTTGTCACTGATGAGAAACCAGTGGTGCTCCTTGTTTTCAGGCCTCCAAAGCCAAGCCAGGACTTGTTTTTTGACATGGAGCCTCTTTGCTGTTAATAATCTCTTTGTTGTTTTGATATTTATCTTATGGTGGGGCCACACCCACCAGTGCTTAGGGATCATGGTAGACTTAGAGGACCATATGTGATGCTGTGGATAGAACCCCAATTGGCCTCATGCTAAGGCCAACACTGGGGCCCCTCCTCATTATTTTTAGGGAATCACTTTGATGGCCAAGCTTCTCCTATGATTCTATAGTGGTCACAATGGTCATCCAGAGAAGTTGAATTCCTTCTTTCCTAGGAATATTTTTAGTTACCTCCCTATGCAAGGATGTTGTAAATCATTCTTGAAGTTGGCTTCTGAATATCAAACATGGGGAACAGAGAGGTGGCCCTAGAGGTAAGGTGTTTGCCTTATAAGTGCTTGCCTAGGACAGACTGTGGTTTGATCCCCCAGTGTCCCATATGGTCCCTCAAGCCAGGGGCAATTTCTGAGCGCATAGCCAGGAGTAACCTTAAGCATCAAATAAGTGTGATACAAAACAAAACAAAACAAACAAACAACAAACAAAAGTGAAGCCTTTTGTTTAATTGTTGCTAAGAAAAAGATCTTAACTTACCTTTTAGAAACATTCTCATTTGTTAGGCATTTTGCAGTCTCTTAGAAGGTCTGATAATTGCCTTCTCATGGTTGAAGTGCATGAGATGAGAGTTCTGAGTTCTTCCAAAAGAATCCAGTGGTTGGTGTTGTTGGGTTTTGGTGGTGGTGGGGTTTGTTTGTTTGTTTGCTTGTTTGTTTGTAGTAGTGCACCCAAATAAGGCACAAGAGAATTATGACAGAGTCAGACAAAACTATTTTGGGTTCCAGTTACTGGCGAGATGAGCTGAGCAATCAGTCTCATGAGCAGATTCTCAAATAAATATCAGTGCTGACCAGAACTCCCAAGAGCTTGTCCTGTGTCCCCTCCCTGAGTGTGTGAGTCAGAAGTATGGGAGTACCCTCCAATGTGCATTCCTCAGGCATGTCCTGGGAAGTGCTGATGCTTCTGGTTTGGGGACAACACTTGGAGAGCCACTGTGCTTTGAGACAACACTTCTTGCATCAGAGCATTCCAACCCCAGTTGAGAAATCCTCCCATCGCATTCACTGGGTTAAGCTGCTGCCTTGGATGTGGCAGGACACAGGGCAGGTTTGCTGGATCCCCCATCACTTCCAGATGTGGGAGAGGCATCAGTAATTTCAACCACTGTGTATGCCGCATGGCCCGGGAAATTCATTTTCTTGTAGGGATTGGCTTCCTTGCCAAAGCTCTCCTGATTCTCTATGAGTACAAGTGCCTGCAATTGAAAATAAAATGGGGAGGCTTAGGTTTCAAACATCTTTCACTGAGGAATTAGTTTGAAAGAGACACCCCCCTCCAAAAAAAAGCATGAACCAAGACTAGACACTCATTCCCAGCCGGCATGCCCTCTGTAGCTGGCAGTGTGCCAGCTTCCAACCAGGTGCCTCTCCTGGATCTGAGTCAAGTGCCCCGAGGCCACCTACAGAGCACTTAGGGAGGATTCTGCACCCCCTTACTACCCCCATCTGCCCAGGGTGATTACTGTTTCAGGTGCCACCAAAGGGCTCCCAGCTGGCTGGCTAGGGTCCAAACAGCTAAGAGCTGCCCCTCCTCTCATCTGTGCTGCCCTGGGGGAAGATGGGTAGGAAAGAGAGAGAGAGAAAGAGAGAGAGAGAGAGAGAGAGAGAGAGAGGAGAGACAGTGAAGAGAGAGATAGAGAGAAGAGGAGAGAGGAGAGGAGAAAAGAGGGAGGAGAAAAGAGAAGAGAGGAGAGAAGAGAGGAAAGAGAAGAGGAGAGGAGGAGAGAGAGAGAGAGAGAGAGAGAGAGAGAGAGAGAGAGAGAGAGAGAGAGAGAGAGAGAGAGAGAGAGAGAGAGAGAGAGAGAGAGAGGAAGGACACTAGCCACCGCCCTCCTTTGCTGGAATTCACCTGAGAGGGAATTGTTTGCACTAGATTACAGAGTTGGGAGCTCATTATCTGGTGGCTGCAGAAAGAAACGGGAGCTGTCAACAATCAGCATTTGAGATAGAGGCTTGACTATGAAATCAAGCAAAATAATAGGTTTTGGAGGAGCGGAGCGGTGCAGCCTGGGAGAAGATTTGACTTGGACTGTGTACACGCTGTGCATAGGCGTGCTCAGGGGCTTGATTCTAGAAGCGCGCTTTGGTGTCAAGTGCCTTTCACGAGTGCCCTGGGGCCTCTTTGGCTAGAAAGCAGAGGTTTGTGTGTTTTGGTAAAAAACCTTTTCAAAGTCCTGAGTGTGATGGGCAGGAAGAGGGGCCTCAGAAATGTTGCATTACAGGCAGAGGAGTTTGGATCAAGGGCATTTGCTTTTGTGCCAAGATTGGTCTTTATGTTGTGGACTGATGCTAGCCCATGTGTGATCACCAAAATGCTCCCCCATGGACCCCTGGAAATAAATATGCCTTCTTGAAGCAAACAGGAAGCACCCCCAATTGCAAACAAATCTCCCAAGATCTTCCCAATGCTTCCTTGAGAAAGGAATATGGGAAATGGGAAATACTAAGATAGCTTTCTCAACCAGGGGTCATCTAGCACCCTCTGTGGGCTTCCAGGAGATTACAAGGAACCATGTGAAAACTGCATCAATGGTGGGGCCTGGACCAGGGATCAACCAGTACAACAGAGGTGAGGGGAACCAGGGAACCACAAGGAATAAACTAGGTTGACAAGGGGTTCTAGTTGGGAAAAAGTTGATAAACGATCATGAATTCAGGTGGGGTGAATCTCTGGATGTTTCTGGGAGAAAGAGGCCTGATTTTAGATTCTTTCATACCCCGCACCCAATCATAGCTTCTGACATCCATTTTCCAGATTAGGAAACTGATATTTCATTTCTTTACATGGGCACCACAGGGCTGGCCCAGTTCCAAGTCATCTGTCAATTAGCAAGAGCAACTGGGATTGCTATTTGATTCCTAATCATGTCCTAACCCAATCCGAGTCTTCTCCTGCGCTGCTTGGAACTTGCTGAGATGTAGAACTTGCCTCATATTTGACCCTTCCCGGTTCTCATTAGTCACTAACCCCCTAAGAGTACCCACCTGTAGACTTGAATACTGAGTTACTCACTCTTGAAAGAGATCAGGCCTTGAAAATCTAATGTTTTGTGGCTGCTGTGGCCCGGTGTGAAATGGGAGAAGAGGAAATAGGCAGAAAGGTGCATCTCCTGTGTTCTTTCATCAGGCCTCTGCCTTGTACAAAGCCTAACACAGGGCCAGTTGCCTTCTGTACTTGGGCCTTTGCAATGCCCTTGCTGGGGGGCTACATCCAGGCTCTGCCTCCTTATCTCTGAGGCCTTGGTCTGTAAACACCTGTCAGTGAGCCCCAGTTTCCTGGCCATGAAAAGCTTAGAAAAAAGAACACCTTTGTCGTGTTGCTATTGAACCAAGTAAGATTGCACTCTTCAGTGGTCTGCATTCACCCTTTTATAAAAATTTATTTTTGGGTTACACCCAGCTGTGTTCAGAGGTTACTCCTGGATCTGCGCTCAGGAATCATTTCTGGTGATTGGGGGACTATATGGGATGCTGAGGATCAAATCTAGGTCAGTCACGTGCAAGGCAAGCACCCTCCCCACTGTGCTATCACTCTGGCCCTGAGCAATTATTCTTCTTCTTTCAGTAGGCCCTTCCTTCTTTCATGTTCCCCAAATCACTGTGCTTTATCATACAAAGAAAAAAATGTTTCTCACTATCTTAAAACGAATTCCTATCTGTAGACACTCTGTATTCAACTGAGTATTTGGAGTATGGAATATGTTGGGTTATGAGTTATCTGCTTGGGGTGCAGGGAGGAGGGGCTGTGACTGTTTGGTTTTTGTCTGCATGCTCTGTATTTGCTTTAAGCCCCTAAGAAGTGAATTCTAATTAAAGCCGTGTGTTCAGCACTGTGCCCCAGGATGAGAGCTTTCATTTAGTACACAGTTAACTTCACCGGGCAAGGCAATATTTAGGCAATTGTGAAGTCGTGGGTTTTTTTTTTTTTTTCCCCAAGACACGAGGGAGCATAAAGGAGAGGAGGGTTCAATTGTAATGATTTTCCTCTGTGTCTCTAGCAGTTTTTCCAGGGCTTTTTCATTACGGCAGTACGGGGCCATTTGAGGTACCTGCTTTCTAATCAGCCCTGGCCGCCTTCCAGGCAGCCTGGGCGGAAACACACTAGGCATAGGCTTAATTGGGGCCACCCACCATGGAGGCACAGCCCACTTCGCTGGGGAGATGGAAGTTCTGAATGCGATGCACATGAAAATGCCCCACTCTGCCCCCCCCCCCACCGTGGGCAGATGCACGTGGGTTCTCTCTTCTCCGGATTCTTCATAAGTCCCAGGGATGCTCTGTGGAAAATTAAGCCTAATAAAGCCGTGGGTTGGATCCTGGCTGCAGCCTCTGGTGTTGGGAATTCCTCTCTACAGAGACCCCAGCCTGTGTTCAACATAGAAGTTCCCCACGCCCCCTTCCTTTTTCCTAGGATTCCTCTTGGATTTTCACATGAATCCCTTGCAAATGCCAGCTGAGTTCCCAATAATTGGTTTTAAATGATCTGCCTTCCCCCCCCACCCCCTCCGGGAAAGAAAGGATGCTTTGCAGAATTTAGACAAGCTGCCAACCTCAAGCTTGGTGGGCCAAGTCGCCGCAACCCAGCTTCTGGATGCAAATTGCCTGTGGAACGGGGTGCAAGCTCCCTGCAGCTCTCTCAGCGTGTGTTTGCGTGTGTGTGATTGTGTAATGGGGTAGAGACAGATCCTGATGTCCTGAGTGCTGCAGGGCCGTGTGCGGAGAGCTTTGCAACGCTTAACATGGGAAATGTTTCATTTGGATGTGACGCTGGGATCCTGAGAGCTGCTTCCCTGTTCTGCTTCCCTGCATGCCTATTGGGACCCCCAGAAAACAGATTACTGGCTCTGTGCAACCTCACTGGAGTAGGCTGGGAGGGAGGGGGAGAAAAAGAGAGGGGAGCATGCTAATGAAGCTGCCACTTAGAGTAAATTCCATGAATTCAGGAGAACCCAGCACTACTCTCCATATTCCTGCCACATAATGCTCCTTGACATCTTGCCGCTGGGAAAATTGAGGCTTCTAGAGGGCAGGAGACCTGCCAAGAGTTTCCCCGGAGGACCAATGTCCCCCAACCCCATTACAGGGCTTGCTTTCTGCCGCTGCTCTCTGCTCATGAACTTTGGGGCTCTTGACTACAGGTGCTGATGCCACAGAGCTGGGCTGGGTAAGACTCTGCTTGTCTTAGGAACATCTGGTGCTGAGGTGGCAGCCATGCCAGAACTTGGGGAAGCCATGGTAGGGTGTCAGAACTTGGGGAAGCTATAGTAGGGTGAGGAGAGTGGGGAGCTCTGGAGTCTTGTTACTTAAGAGCAAGCACGACTCTGCAACCTTTCCACACCTGTGTACCTTTACCTGTCCTGCGTATCGCTAAGGCTGGAAATCAGTGGGGTTCAACCTTCCTACACTCACACAGCCCACAAACCGGGGATTGATGACCTTTGCTTTAGACTAGCATTTTTCTACGTTTTCCCGACTGTGACCCCTGTCCAGCCTTATTTTTCTCCTGTAGTCCTCCTCCTTCCAGTTGGCTCCTAGTCTTGGGCTGTGCCATCACCTATATTAATGCAATTTATTTTTGTTTTAGGTGATATATTTTTTGGGAAGGTTACACTTGGCAGTGTTTGATCCTGATTCTATACTCAGGACTCACTCATAATGGTACACAGAGGACCATCTGGGATGCCAAGGATTGAACCCAAGTGTCAAAGTGCATAGCAAATATCCTAGCCACTGTAGGATGCTTTCTGGTCCCTGATGCATTTTTATTTTTACCCCCTAGAATTTCCTGAGAGCCATGGAAGGAGCATGTGAATAATTCTGCTCTAGACAAGTGGCTGTGAAGTTTTATCACCTCCTGAACACTAGAACTTATCTGTATGTGGGCCTATCCTCAAGCTGCCAGTTGAAAAACCACTGCCCTTGAGCAGAGATTTTGAAACTTTTCCTCACGGTTGAATCCCCCAGAGACCTTTTAAGATTCCTACAGTTATCAAACATCTCTAAGCAGCTGGCTGAGGGCCAGACCTCAACCACAGAGACGGTGACCTCAGAATCATCAGCCGTTGGAAATCAGGTGGTGGAAATCCAGGTGCTCCCAGCTTGTACTATACCACAATTGTGGGTTTGCCACCTCCTACCTTTACCAGCCATCCCCACAACACAGACCCTGGCTGAGAGCATGCTGAATGACTCTGACAGATCAAACTATCAGGGAAATCTTGGGTCTTCTAGGGCTACTGGGATGGACATTCTAGAGAGAAAAGGAAAAAGAGGAAGTAAGACCAGTGGGGGTAAGCAAAGCCACGAATGAACCTGGAGCCCATGAGTTTGGATGGTTCTGGAAAGATATGAGCTGAGTAAAGTCTGTCAAAGAGGGACAGATTCAGAATGATCTTCATTTATATATAAAATATATATATAAAACAGAGATATATAAAAAATAGAGTAGGAGAATGAATAACCATGACCAAAAGAAAAATGGAACATAGAGTTTGGTCTTCAGTAGGAAGGAGCTGGTATAGAGGGGAAAAGACAGACACTGGGTGTAGTGGAAATGGACATTCTAGTACAAGGTTGTTTGATCGGGTGTTTTATGCCTGGAACCTTTATCAATACTGTAAGCCATGGTGCCTAAGATAATTTTTAAATTTGTTTTTATTTAGGGTCACATCTGGTGATGCAGGAGTTACTCCTGGCTCTGAAATTAGGAGTCATTATTGGCAGTGCTCAGGGAAACATATGGATTGCTGGAGATCGAGCCTGGATTGGCCACATGCAAGACAAATGCCCTCCCTGCTGTTCTATCATGCCAGACCCTAAAATAATGTTTGTTTGTTTGTTTGTTTTTAAGAAATAGAAATCCAAGAACACTAGAACAGCAGGTAGGCATTTGCCTTGCACATGGCTTACCCACATTTGATCTATGTCATCCTATAGGATCCCCTGTGCACCACCAGAAAGAGATTTTGGAATGTAGAGCCAGGGGTTACTCCTGAGCACTGCTGGGTGTGATCCAATAAAAAGAAACCAGAGCCCACAGGAGGGACAGAGGAGGGGCCAATGCAGACTTGCTGGGGTGCTGGAATAAGATCTCCAGATGAAGCTGACTGTGAGGGTGATGGAAGACCCCATCTCTGCATTCTGAAACACCAGCCCATCCCGGGGTTAGGTTTCCATTACACTATTCTAAAACATGCTGAGCTCTCCTGTGCATGTCTGGGAACCAGGATGACAGTGAAAATAGTTCTAATCAGCTGTGCCCTCCCTACTTGCTGTCTATACCTCCAAAGAACCTGCTCTGGTGCTCAGGGGTCATTCCTGGTGGGGCTCAGGGAACAATAGAGGTTTTTAGGGATCCATGTGGGAACAGCTGCATGCAAAGCAAGAGCCATACCTCCTGGATTGTCTCTATATTTACTCTTTAATTTTTTGCTGCATTTCATGATTTTTATTGGATCACCATGAGACACACAGTTACAAAGTTGTCAGTAGTTGAATTTTAGTTATAGTGTGTTTCAACATCCATCCCTTCCCAGTGTACATTCCCACTATATTTTTTTAAGTATTTTTTAATTGAATCACCATGAGGTAGAGTTAAAAAGTTGTTGATGATTGAGCTTCAGTCATATAATGTTCCAATACCTGTTCCTTCTCTAGTGTTCATTTTCTGCAACCAATTTTCCTAGTCACCTCTCCCATACACCTCCATCCCTAGCTGTCTCTGCCTCTATGACAGATACCTCTCTCTTTCTCTCTTTACCCCCTTTTATTTAGGTACCATAGTTTGTAATATTATTACTGAAGAGGTGCCATGTACATCACTTTTCTGTTCTCAGTTCTTGTCCAGAGTGATCATTTCCAACTGTTATGGTTATTGTGGTCCCTTCTTTGTCTCAACTGCATTCACTCCTTCCATCATTTCTATTGTGTTTGGGCATTATTCTCATTCCATGGTGTTTCTTTTTAATATCCTATAGATAACTGTGATCATTAGATCTCAGATGACTGTGTATCACTCTTTTTCTGACTCATTTTACCTCAGATGGTACACTCTATATCCATCCATGGATAAGAAAATTTCATGACTTCATTTTTCCTAACAGCTGTGTAGTCTTTTTATGTGGCTTCATTGTCAATTTAGTGCATATGAGATTTGTCTGCAGAGCATGGGCTGGGTCCCAAAGCAGCTCATTATAAGTGACTAAGGGCAGAATGATTCAGGGGACAGTCCAGTCCTTCCACAAGAGACTTTCAGAGCTGTGTACACCCAGGGGTGAATGGGCACTGCAGACACAGGTGGCATCTCGTCTTTCAGATAGCCAAAGGACAGCCCAGAAACTGGAGGGTATACTGAGCTGGTCTCCAGGGTAGCTACTGACTCTGAGATATTGTCTGAGCCCCCGGTCAGCCCCCAGGAATGGTGGAGCTGCCCAGGCAGAGGAGAAACTCAGGGCATTCTGGATTTCTACAGCACCCTCTATGGCCTCCATGGCCCAGAGGGAGACACACTTGTGGAAATTTGCTGCATTTCCATGTCTGTTTCGTTGGATGATAGGTACTGCTGAGAGAGACTGCATCTTAAAAAAGCACCTGGGCACAGTGTTGGGCAACTTCAGCCCTGAATGGGATGTGTGGGAGTGTTGGGCATGGAACAGCTCTCAAATGTATCCTTCTTGAAGAATCCTCTTTCAAGGATCAGCGAGTGGGGTCTGTGTGCACAAGGCTCTAAGTGTGGGGAACAGCTTCCAGGGGGCTGGGATTCTGCTTAGGATATTTCATAGAAGCTTCTGCATTCAAGATGTGAATTGGGAATGGTACTGCCCTAATAGGTGACCTTTGTTTTCAAGCTCATGTAGCAGATGCACTAAGGCTGCTTTTGGATTTGAGGGACAGAAATTCACCCCAGACTGAGGTAAGAAGGAAAACTCAGAGGGTTCTTGGCTGAAGAACGGGGATTTGAGAATTGGAGAGATAGCATGCAGATGACATGCAGTTTGATCCCTGGCATCCCATATGGAGTCTGAGCCCCATGAGGAGTGTTCTCCAAAAGCAGAGCCAGCAATAAGTCTTGATCATTGCTGGTGTGGCCCAAACCCCCCAAAACCCGAATTTAGAAGGCATACATATAACACAATGGGTAAGGCACTTGCCTTGCATGCAGCCAACTCTAGTTTGATCCCTGGCATTGCATAGGTCTCCTGAATACCACAAGGAAGCATCTCTGAGCACAGAGCCAGGGCACCAATCCCTAAGTACCACCAGATGTGCCCCTCCACCTGAAAAAAGAATCAAAATTTTAAGGAGTCAAGGAGGAGGCTTTAGGACACAGAGTCATCTTATTGCTTGTCTACTTGGGAACAGGTTTCCTTCTGTAGCACAGAGGATGCCCACAAACCTCTCCAGGCTCTTATCAGGCACCATGGTAAGCACCTTTCAAATGTGGATTCTTTCTTCTTCCAAACTGTGTCTTACCCACTTCCTCCCTCTTTGGTATGTAATATATACTATATATAATATTACATACAATTACATATATGTTACATATAGTATTATATACAGTATATATTTATATATAATATAAGCAATAACTATATATTTGAATAAATAGTTAATAACATAATAATATATTATATATAATTTTTCTTCCCCTCCCCCCAGTGTCAATCTTCCAACCCAGGGCCTCACCATTGCCGAGCTTCATCCCTGACCCTTGAGACAATAACTTTTGCTCGTTAATAGAACTTTATAGACACTGTGGTCAGGTCTGTCAAAGCCACACATGCCATCAGAAGATGGAACAGGGGAATGTTTTGAAGGCAAATTTCTCTCTGTTCATTACAAATTGAGTCAAATAAGCCACAAATGTCAACACTTGCTGCTTATTGCTATAGCCCAAGCCTTCATTACTTCTGTCCCAATTTGCTCCTTGCTTAGAAAATAGTGCCAAGGCTTCCTTTAGGAGATGGCTCAGTGGGCAGGAGTGCAGGCTCTGTATGCCCAGCACCAAATGTTCCCTAGAATACTGTGCCTGGTGTGGACGAAGCACAGCCAGGTGTGGGCCCCAAACCAACCAACTAGAAGAAAACCAAACAGAAAGGCACCCCCCCCCCCAATATGTGTAGCTTTCCTGGCTAGGAAGTTGTGTTGGCGTCAGGAGGAGACCTGTGTATAGAGGCACAAGGGCTGCTTTATAATAGATTCAGGCACATTAGAAGCACTAGGAGCCACATTTGCTGGAATACTCCTAGGGATGAACATGAGAAGAGAGTTCCAGAAATGATCTGGTGATTCTGATTATTATTCCTAGGCAGGGAAGTTTTCTGCCTTTTATTTTTCTTTTGGTTTTGGTGCCATAAAGTAATGCTCAGGAGTTACTCAGGGAAAAATTTCTGGCAGGGCTGAGGACCATATGGGATACTGGGTATTGAACCCAGGTTGGCAAATGCCTTACCCACTATACTATCTCTCTGGACCTAGTTCCAGACTTTTAGTTATTTATTTATTGGAGGGTTTTTTCTTGGGTGCACACCTGGCAGTGCCCAGAGTTATGCCTGGCAGTGTTCAGGGGACCATACGGGATGCTGTGTACAAGGCTAGTGCTCTCCTCACTGTACTATGGCTCTGTCCTCCATCCTAGACTTCTGGGGAAGATGGGCTTTGGGGAGAGCTTTGGGTGGGTCTGGGAATCCCCATCAGCTGTCTACGCCTTTGCAGCATGAGATAATGGTGGCAGACAGTGAAGATATCCCGGTGTGTAGATGAAAGTCATTTCCCTTTCCTTGACAGCTTGATCAATTCCAGAGCATTTGCAAAGAATGGATTCCACCCTTAAACTGTGCTCAGAACTTGGCCTGAAGATTGCTTGTAGAAATAAATCACCTCATTCTAATACTGCCCCTTCAGTCTCACCTCTGTCAAGATGACTTGGCACTGGGGACCACGTGGGAGTTGAAGGGCAAGGAAGCTTCCCCTGATCTGAAATGGCCACATCAGACAAGTGTAGGTGTAAAAACCCAACATCCAAGTTCTAAACATATGGGGAGCAGTGGGGAGAGTGGGAGAGAGAAAGAGAGCAAGTGAGAAAAAGGACAAGAGAGCGAGAGAGAGCAAGTGAGAGAGAGTGAGAGAGAGAAAAAGAGTGAAAAGATACAGAAGTTCAGAGTATACTTTGTAGGCAGTCTGAGATCCATTCTGTCCTCAAAACCACACTCTATTCTGGAAGTTTCTGTGCGTGAATAGCACCATGTCCTTGTACCACTGAGCTTCTGGCCCACCCTGTCATCTGATCATCTCTGGGGTGGGGACCTTAAAGAAAGAAAGCAAATAAAGTTTCAATGAGAGCACATGAGGAGGAAGAGCAGCAGGAATCCTGAGCAGTGCTGTTTACAGAGCTTCAGGGATCCACTGTCACAATTTGAGGTAGTTGCTGCCTTGCCTTGAATGTTCCTCTTTTGTGTGCTACACACCATCTCTCTGGAGGGTTCTTGCAGAGTGGTTAGAGTCTCTGGGCCTGTTGCTCTATCACCTCCACCATCCTTCCCCCTGCACCTCAGTTTTTTAGGGGGTATGTGATACTATTTCTTCAGACCAGAACATTGGTCAGAGGTCACCCTTACTGCCCAGAGAAGCAAAATCCCTTTTGGGATGTTCTATTATATTGAACCCAGTGTATTCTGGATTCGGGTTCCCGAGTTCCTAGCTAAGGCCTTCTTGTAGCTGTAGGGTCTTGTTGGTCAAGGCCTGGACAGTCTCTATAGGAAGCTGCCAGGGACTGGGGACAACTGGGCAGAGCCTTCTTTAGGTTGTGCTGGGCTGATCTCTGCAGAAAAGGGATTCAGTCAGCATCTGTTGGGATGGGAGAGGGCTGTGTGTTCCTTTCTTTCCATGCAGAGACCTCAGGAAAATGAATCAATAATAATAATAAGGGATGCCAACCCAACCAGCCCCATACCCCTTGCTTTAGCCCAGAGGAGGTCCAAAATAGAAAGCATAACATTTAAGGGAAATTTTTGAACTCTGTCAGTATAACAAGTAGCAAAACCAATGCCTAGAATTATATCACTGGTTTTCAAGGGTCAGATATTTAAATAGTTAAGATGGAAGCTGTGATCTCTCTCCAAAATTTCCATCAGTTCCCTCTCTCTATCTTCTTTCTTAGATCTGCCAGAAGCCCAGTCACCTGAGCCTCCAAAATTTGGGAGAGAGAAACCTAGCTGGTGGCTAAGCCATGCAGTCTACGGTATTCTGCTTCAGCAGACCAGACAGAATGACAGGTTATTGCATGCTTCATATATCCCTTAGAGTGTCTTACTTTAATAATATCAAAATCAGCTAAGATTTATATCTCAGAGTAACTTAGAAGCTGGTGCAATTCTCTCCAGACCAAGACTGAAAGGCTGGACCAAGTGCTCGCGACTCTCTGTCACCATCTAGAGGCGATTTATATATATTGCAGGGCTAGTGCCTGGACTTAGACCTTCTAAATCAACCCCTAGCCTCCAGAAATGATGTCTACGAAATGTTTACATATTGATGCTATAAAAGAAGCTCGACCCATTATCTTCAAATGAATGCAGCTTCAAGTTTTGATATTTAGATATATGTAGAGAGAGATAGAGAGATGGGTCTTGGTTTCTGTTCTGTTCTTTGGAGAGCTGGAATCTCCTGTGTACAGTTGTTCTGTGGGAGCAGAAGGGACACATTTAATGGCATGTACATTATGTCCAAGATGAAGTTTCCTTTCTCTCATAAGGAAGGCAGTTGAGAGCATTTTTTCCTGTTGAATGAGAGGCCACAAGAGCAGGTTGATGGAGAAAAAGGCCATGGGATTTTATGAGGGATGGAGGGGGTGTGTAACAGATTATTCTTCTAGAGATGGAGAAAAACCATATCCCAGGGAGCTAGTTCTGCTCCCAAGAAGCCATCTGATTCTGTCACAGAATTGTTTTCTGATGGGAATGGGGGATATAAGGTCAGAGTCACTGCTGTCTTCCCAGCCCTGGTCACAAATGCTTCAGAGCCCTCATACTGCAGTGAAACCATTGTCCAGAGGCCAGTACAGGAAAAAGTTGTTGAGACCTGAGCCCTTAGAGAGTGAGCTGAGTTCCTGGCCACAAAAGAGGGCAACAAAAGACAGAGCCATGGAGGTGGTCAGTGTGTCCCAGTGGCCAGATGCAAGTCGGGGCCACACTCAATATCAGCAAGTGGACAAACCATTGACCCTCCTCTGCTGTTTGATTGTGGAGTCTCTGACCATAACTTGCAGTGAGACATCTTCAGCCTGCGGCTTGTGACACACTTCCATACTCTCTGTGACTAACAGTCCCTAAGTCCACATTTCTTTGCTTCCTGCCCACTCCCCAAACTACAGAAAGCCAAGGGTCCCCTGGATTGGCCTCATGCACAGGGCTTCACTCCAGACATATTTGCACTTTTGGGCTCAACGTTGAAGCTCAGGAATCAGAATATTTTGTAGGGAGTCCTCTTGGAAGCTGACATCCACGTGGTCCAACCACACATGTTGGTCAGCCGTGGGACATGAGAAGAAGCAGCATCCAGGACATCACCTGGTCATGCTTTTAAAATTCTAAAGTGCTCAGAAAAACACACCTATCCCTATCCTTGGAGACTTTGGAGGAACCTTGCTTGTTTCTATTCACAAATGATATTTAGGAAGCTCTAATAGTTTCAGGATATTATATGGACAGGCCTGGGGGGTGAGCAAATCATGGTACACCTACAGTTTGCCAGGAGGCAAAATCAGTTATCCAATTCCTCGACTGATTCTCTGCATTGCCCCTTATGATCGTATTTAGTAAACAAACAAAAACAAAACAAAAAAACAAACAACAACAAAAAAACCCCAAGCATATCACTCATTGTGGACTGACCTGAACCTCATGTTAATGGAGTTCCCTCATGCTGTGGCCTGAATCTCATCTTTATGGAGTCCCTTCCTACCCAGTGGGACACCTGGTTACTTACAGCCTCCAATCAATCCTTTTATTTTGATAACAACTTTTCCCAAGCAAACTTTTGCCTCTGACCAGTCCATATCTTGTGCATGATCCACATTGGGGATTATTTTGGCCATAATGTTGTCCTCCTTGCCACCTCCCCCCAAACTGTCCAATTCATTAGATCTAACCATTTGCTCCGCATGACCTGGTCGCTCTGGGCATACTTGCAAGATCTTACTCTTTCCTTATAAAACACATCTTCAGAGAATCACTCCAACCGCCCTCTCTCGGTCACATTGGCCTCGCTTTGGCCCATTTAAGAGCCTGGTTTTTTTTTTCCCCCCTTTATAGCAATTGCGGTCATTTTGGCTTGAGTGGGGTGTTGGGGGGGGAGGGGTCCCACAGGCCTGTAGGAAAAATACATTTCACTCTTCATTGGGAATAAATCTGTGAACTGGCTCAGGGGCAGCAAATGGGACACACACCCCCTCCCGCCCTGCCTTGGCCCTGTGGTTGGAGACGGCAGGAACGGCTTTGTTGTGGCTCATTTCTGTAGGTTGGATTGTGGGCTGGATTCCAAGTGGAGGAGAAGGAAGCCGGGGACCCTTAGACCAGAGGGAAAGCCTTGGAGGCCTTGAGACACCCCGCCGGGCAGCGACCAGCCCCCACAGGTTCCAACCCCCACAGACTGTGGCAGATTAGTAGCTTTGCTGTCTGGATTTCTTTTTTGGAGAGCTAAGAAGAGAAGCCTTTATCTGGGGGGTTCTAACTCCAGCCTGCGAGGATGGGGGGCCCAGAGACAGAGTCCCTGCAACTCTGGGAAGCATTCAAGACCTTGGCCCATTTCACTAGGGGCTGGTGGAGGCGGAGCGCAGTTTACCTGAGCACCCCCCCACCCCCTTTTCCAGCCCATCCCTCCGTGCGCTTAAATGACGTTGGCCAAGACTGGCGGGGCGCTCGCTCCCCTCCCCCTGCGTCCCCTCCCTCCGAGCGAGCCCGACCAGGAATCTCACGCCCTTGCTCCAGCCCCGGAGCTCGGTCCGGGAGCCGCGCGCGGGTCGCCAATCACGGCGCGGTGGAGAGGCGGGCGCTCGGCTCGGGCTCTGGGGGAGCCAGCTGGCGGGGCTCCCCGGGAGCTTCAGACGCGCGCACAGACCCCGACGGACGCATCGACGGGCGGTCGCGCAGCCCGCCAGCACCGACTCAAGTCCCCCGGCCTCGGGCGCTTGGAGAAGGGCGCGCGCGCCAACCAGTTACTCGGAGCGCCCCGCCGTGCCCCGCGAGGGCTGGGGGAGTCCTTCGCGGGCTGCGGCTCCATCGGAAGGCTAGGGCAGCCGGAGCAGGGCACGGCCGGGTCCCCCGCCATGTGAGCCGTGGGCTCCCACCTGGCGCCGCACCTGGAGCGCCGCGCTCCGGGCGGGCGGGGAGAATGCGCGCCGCCCGCACCTGACCATGGAGTGCGCCCTGCTACTCGCGTGCGTCCTCTCCGCCGCCGGCTCGGGACCGCCGTGGGCGTCCGTGAGGCTGGGGCGCGTGTTCCAGGCAGGTGCCCATCGTGGGAGATGGAAGGGGGGGGTGTAGTGAGCCGAGAGCGGGGAGCAGAGGGAGCCCCACCGCGCCGCTCACGCGCGCTGTCCCCCGCTTCTCTTGCAGGCGCTCCAGCTGTGCTGCCTGTGCTGTGCGGCGGGCGCCGCAGCCTTAGCCAGCGACAGCAGCGGCGGCGGATTGAACGATGGTTCGTATCTGCACCCCATCTTTCCCCTTCCCAATCGTCTCCCCAGCCAGAAAAGGCTTTTCCGGACGCTTTGTCCTTTTCTTCCCCCGCTCTTCCAAGAGCGAAAAGCGCATCCCCTAACCTAACCTGCTAGGTGAGCGCGCGCGCTTCCCGGACACTGTAAGTCACAGAAAGGAGACCAGAAGAGTTGTGCTCCTTCACAGATAACCTGGATAAAAACAAATAAACAAATAAACAAGTTTGGTGCGGTGGGAAGTTAGCAGTGGACAAGATGAGGCGGCGGGTAGTAAAAGCCCTTTTTTTTTTCCCTTCCCTACTCTCGGGAAAGCCTGCAGGTACTTTTATGAGTGGGGGGCTCTGTTGAAAGCAGGGGAGCCCTTCTGTTCCTTTTCCTCCTTTTCTCTATTTTGCTCACGAGGTTCCGGGCCTCTTATGATCAGAGCACCTTTCCCTTTTGCCTTTTATTAACCCCACTGCTCCCCCCCCCCCCCAAGGAACTCCTGGTCTTTAATACTTCTCCCTTGCTCCAGGAAAGCTGTTTCCTGATCTGACCTCGACTTCCAAACACAGGTGCTTCATTTTTAGCTTCTCTGGGTTGAGTTTTCCTTTTGGAAAGACCAAGGGCTCCTCTGGGGATGTGTGTGAGTGAGGATGGTCGTGGGGATTATTGTGCCAGGGAGTCGAGGAGGGACAGACGGGAGAGAACCAGGGCTTGGCACTCCAGAGCTCCACCTTTTGTTCAACAAAAGACTGGTGTTATGGTCCAGAGCTATAGTACAGTGGGGAAGGTGTTTGCTTCTGTACGCAGTGACTTGGGTTCCATCCCGGGCACTGCAGATGGTCCCTAGAGCACTGTCAGGAGTAATCCCTGAGATCTGCCAGGTGTAGCTCCCAAACCATAATGATGATGATGGTAATAATTAATAATAATAATAATAAATGTTAATAAAAAAACTGATGCCTGTTCAGAAGTGACAGTTCATGTTCCATCAGTCCCACCTGGCTGGGGATTAGGTGTGGGGGTGGGGATCATTCTGTTCAGCCACTGCCTGCAGGAGTTCAAATACCCAAGCAGGTACAGAGAAGATGTGGGGCAGGAATGTCCACCTGCTCTGTCTCCCCTTGGATACGGCCCCAGAGCAGGTGTTTGTTGGGGGGAAGGGCTGTTCTTGTGGATTCCACCCAAGGGCCAGAAGGGTAAGGGGCCCGCATGGCTGCCCAGCCAGAGCAGGCAGGCTCTGAAGTTTTGAGACATGGATATTAAAAGCAACTTACTGCAGAGAGGTTGGCGGGTGGGTGTTTTAAGGAGTGGTTTTTACTTGGGTTTTTGTATTGTGGAGGGAGAAGAGAGCTTTTTGCGAAGAAAAAAAAAAGCTGTCTTTAATTAAGCAATGTAATAGAGCTTTTTTTTTTTCTTCTTCTAGAGAAGTGTATTCTCTATCCTGCTCAGTTTCTTTAAGGTGAAGAAAGGCTAAACATAAAGAATCTGTAAAATGGGAGTTTCTCATCCACAGGTGTTAGAATAGGAGTCATGCACCAGAGGACAGTGAACCCCTCATTATTTTTTATATACAGGCCAATTAGATTATCACCTTTAGCCCCTTCTTGGTTGGTAGTAATTTGGGTTTATTTGGGGGGGGTGTTGTTATTGACCATTTTGAGAAAAGGGAAATACCTCTTTCTTTTACTCACCGGGAACCCAAATGACTCAAACCTGCCTCCTCTTCCAGGTTCAATATCTAAGTTTCTAAACATTTTCCCAGTTCGTGTCCCCCCCCCCTTTTTTTTTTGCCTAGAGGATGAAAACACGCAGAATGTCTTGCTGTTTGCGTGGTGGCACGATGCTTTTCAGTCTCATATTTGGTGATCAAAACCAGTGTGTAGGCTTTGGGGTGTGTGTGTGTGTGTGTGTGTGTGTGTGTTTGTGTGTGTATTTAAGCAGCAAATAGATTTTCAGCTCTTTCCTCTTGCAGACAGGCAGCAGCAGTTAGTGCTGCTCTAGGAAACCCCCCTGGAGGTATTTTTGAACGTGCCTTTCCAGGTGTGCCCTGATCAGCCACTCCCCCACCCGACGTGCCTGAGCAATTTGAAATGCCAGCCCATCTTGGGGAGGGGAGGCAGTTCTGACAATTCCCAGGCACTGCTCGGCCTCCCCTATGTTGAAGGCTTAATATTCAAGGGGGTCGGCCTGCCAAGCCAGCTGTGAATGTCCCAGAGATGGTTCAAAGAGCTCACAGCACGGGCTGCTTTGTCATCATGTAGAACCAAACACGGGCAACTTAAAACTCAAACTGTGGTCAACTGGTTCATTATCCCCTGCCTCAGCTCGAGTTACGTAGCCCTGAGAGTTTTTCATTTGAAACTTAAACTCGTCCCTCCAACCCCCCTTTCCCAAATCATATCCCTAATTTGGTTTCAGCTCAAAGATATTAATCTCCCTGAAAACAAATGACATTCCTTTTGTGGTTTTATACTTAATAATTGTGTCTCCCTGCTCCCCCTCTCCCAGATTCCCTGCCTGTCTTTGCTTTGGGATGGCTGTTGGCTAATATATGACAAGGCCAGATGGCTCTCCCCAGAGAATCAGTACTGGGGCGACTCGCACAGACATTCTTGACCTTCATGGACATTGTTGGGCTTTTTGCTTTCATGGGCAGCCCAAGGGCGGAGCTCATTGCCAAGTCCACAATGTGCCCTTGAACTCTCTATATTGTCTACGTCTGTCCCGGCTGCGGAGAGAGATCTTAGGAGCCAATCCATGCACTTTGCCAAGCTTCTGAGTGGCACCTTTGGGGTCCTGTGAGTTCCGGATGCTGACCATGAGCCCTCTTTCCCCAACTCTCCCCCGACTTGCAGATTATGTCTTTGTCATCCCCGTGGAAGTGGACTCGAGTGGCACCTACATTTCCCACGACATTTTGCACAGCGGTCGGACAAAGCGCTGGGCACTGAGCCCCAGCCGCTCCCGGCATTACCGATTTTCAGCATTTGGACAGGAGCTGCACTTGGAGCTGAAGCCAGCGGCAATCCTGAGCAGTCACTTCAACGTCCAGGTCCTGGGAAAGAACGGCACCCCAGAGCCCCATGAGCCCCAGGTGCCTCGCTGTTTCTATCAGGGATTTATCCGCAATGACAGCACCTCCGCCGTTGCCGTGTCTACGTGTGCCGGCCTGGTGAGTAACCCGCGGCTTGGCGTCGACTCCCTGTCATGTGTTTCCTATAACACGAGTGAACAGATGGTTCTGCAAGATGCAGGGCGGCCCCCGACCAACTCAACACATTCGCACTGTCAGCTTTGATACTTCTAATATTCTCAATTGAATTAATCTAATCCGCTCCCAGAAAAGAAAAAAAATAAAAAGAAAGAAAGAAAGAAAATAGAATAGAACTTTAATGACCATTTAGAACATTCTTTTGATGTTTTAATGGTCTGGGCCTTTTCATTCTGGGCGTTTGAGACGATCCCCAAGGAAATTAAGTTGATGGACGCCATTCGCGTTGTCAAGCCTGCAGAGACCAGGCTTTTTTTTTTTTTTTTGCTGGAATCTAACAAGCTGAAGGCCTTGATGCTGCTTTGAAATGGGAAAAGTGCATTTCAATGTGAGGTTGCCAACAGCAGACCTTGCAAGTCTGGGCTCTGCTGCAGAGAAGGGACTTTTTTGTTTTCTTTGTACCCATCTACTGGTGGCCCCCAGCTCCTGTCTGTGTAGAGTATGTCCTTGTATATTCCCTGAGGTTGGCAGGGAGGATGATTCAGGGTTGAATCCAGGGAACCAGAGATTTCAGAAAAGACTCAGAGCAATGTCACTTCTTTGTGTTGTCCTGATCAATGGAGCTCCCAGGCCAAGAATATGGAAGATGGATTCTATTTTCCTAAGGATTCAGTCCAGTTCTAGGTAGGGCATTAATTACCTCATATGTAGGGTTTTCCTTGCAATTGGGAAGTGGTTTGAATTGGTTCAAGAGCTTATGTATGTTATTCAGGGATTAGGGGAGAAGGAGAATGGGAACCAGCCCAATGGAGGCTATTGCTAGTCATGAACCTGCTGTGAGGTAGGTAACTCAAAGCAAGAAATGGGATATTTTAGATGCTGGGAGATGAGGATTCCTTGTGCCTTTTTCTAATTCATTCATCAATAAGGTTATTGTTATTTTTTGGAGGGTGTCCCAAGCAGTGATTCAGGGCTACTACTCCTAGAAGTCATTTCAGGTGATTCAGAAGATGCAGTCAAAGCCTCAAGAATGCAATCAAATGAGTTTTGGTTCAAACTAACCTTAGACACATGAGGACGATGTGGCTACCAATGACTTCATTCTTAGGGATCAATAAGTGATCAGAAGTGAGTGTCTTCTTCAGTACAAAAAACCTGACACCTAATAACATGAAACATGAAGTATGACTCACTCACACTCATCAGAGGATCAGCTCTGCTGGATCTAGCATGATCACAAAACCACTTGAGCTCCTCTAAACTTTCTGCTTAAGGAACCTCATGTCCCCCTAACCCTGTACTGTGCACCCTCTTGTTATTTCTACTTCAGAAATGCAGAAAGTCAGGGCCAAAGTGAAAGCATAGTGGGGAGAGTATTTGCTTTGTGTGTAGCTGACCTGTGTTTTATCCCTGGCATCCCATATGGTCCCCAAGACTAACCCTTAAGTGCTTGCTGAGTGTGGTCCAAAAACAAAAAAAAAAAAAAAAAAGGAGAAAAAAAATGTAGAAAGTCAGACCCTTGACTTTGTCCAAGGCCTTTTTAGTATAGTTATTGCTGGCATAAGAATTTCCCCAGTCAGGTTGCTCTTTACCATTTGCTTGTTGATGGCCATTCAAGTGGTTTTATTTGGAGTTATTATGAAGAGTATGCTACTAACATGTCTTGTATATACATTTTGTTGATCATATTCTGGATACATTTTGCTGGAAATAGAGCCAAGAACACAGTTGCTAGGCCACAGAGTATGTAAACATTCAGCTATCCTAAACTCTGTGATGCTGGTCTTTGAAGTTATTGCATCAGTTATTATGGTCACTGATCGTATGGGAGTTCCAGTTGCTCCACATCCTTGTCAACACCTGTCATTGTCATTTTGATTTAAGTCACTTTGATGGGCATGAAGTGGTATCACATTATGCATTTCATCTGTATTATTTGAGTAATGTGGTAAAGTTGGGTGCCCTTCCTTACTCTAACTGGCAATATATATACCTTGTGTGATCTATCTAATCTATGGGTAATAAATAGCATCAGTATTTTGGAGACACCACAATACCATTTTTCATGGAGATGAAATCTCATTGGGATCCTGATGGTCTTTTCCTGGTAAATGATGAATCCTCTCTTCATGTGCCTGTAATGATATGAGAACAGGTATATTCTTTACCTACCTTTTTAGAATTTTCACATATTTTTCTCTCATTTTTTTCTGGGACCATTAACCATATTGAGATCACTCTTCCCATTTGACAGGAGATCCCAAATTTCTTTCTGCTCATGTTATTCTATTTTAGTGCTCCATTTTTTTTTGCTACCACAAAGTTCACTTTCCAATGTGCTCAGCCATGTGAGCTTCACATAAGTAAGTGAATGTAGAAATTTCTTTATGCACAACAGAAACAAAGAGATAAAGCTCAGGAAGGCAATATTTTCTTTTGCTTTAATTTTGTGGTTGGTGGTGGGGGGTTAGGCACTATGCCTGATTGATGCTCAGAACTTTCTCCTGTCTCAATGCATAAGGGTCACTCCTGATTGTATTCAGGAGACCATATGTGTCAACTGAGGTTGACAATGTGCAAGGCAAATACCTTAACCATTGTACTATTTCTTCAGTTCCAGGCAGGCATACTTTTAGTTCTCCAAATAATTCTAATGCAGACTAACATCAGAAATCAGAAGATTGAGGCATTGAACCTACAGGCAAATTGTTTCAATAAAAGCCGTGGGCTTGATAAATGTATCCCATTTTTGAAACTGAGTGGAAATGTCACATTTAAGAACCAAGTGGGAAGACACAGTGAACAGTCATTCTTTCCTTCTGCAACTATTTCGGAGTGTCTGTGAGGTCAGCATAGTGGGCAGCAGTTGGGCAGCACAGTAGCTAAAGCTGCCAACACAGTGGCTGCTGTCCTCCCAATGATAGAGTTTCATTCAAAGGAGGAAGATGGCAATGTTGCTGTAGACCTAGACATTTAGCTGATTTTGATCAGGGCTGTGATTTGTAGAAAACCATGAAAGAGTTCCTGAAGTGCGGTGAAAGAATTATAGGCACAGCCTAGCCAAATTTGTGTCAAAACACCATCTCTGGGAGCTGTATTTTTTTTATGTTAGAAAATGATGAGCTCAGAAATGTTCTGTTTAAAGACATGTACTCAACTCTGTTGACAGCTCTGGTTTATGGAAACCCATTGTCCAAGGTAGAAGCTTTACAGTCTGAGATTGATGAGTTAAAAAAAATCAGGCTATGATTTCCCAAAGAGATATGATCTGACCACAGATTGCTTCTATCTATTATGTAGTGCTCAAGGAATAGTCAGACTTCGCAGCTTGAAAGTAGGGGACACATTAGCTTAGATGCCCTCTAGAAACTGAACCCCATCCTGATTTAACTCCCTATCCTGTGCTAAGCCTATGAATAGTCTGTCTAGGGCCCTCTGGCTCACCTCCTTCTTCATGATGAGTTGTCCTAGACAAGTACCCTATTATTGGACTTGCCACTACAGAGGGTATACACTACTTCAGATTCATACCTCAGGATTCCTTTGCCATGCAAGGATCCACTGAAATGACATGCACTGAAGTGATATGTCTATCTGCCCAGATCTGGAATATTTGGTTACTTTTGTATTACACCAGGAGTCTCAGAGAAGGCACTGCTGACCAGAGTGGCCATCTGTTGTCATCTTATCTCATTGTTGATTGGGATCCAGTGTCCACACAGCATGGCTCAGAGCACAGTGCCCTGATTATTGACTGCCAAGAGAAAACCATTACCCATTGCCACTATCCCTGAGGCTCCCTCCTGGCTTGTTCCATGCTTTTCTCTGGCCTTTTTTGTTTGTCACCCTTTAACAATGAAACTGTCATTTGTCTTTTATACTGGCTGCTCCAGGGTCTGCACTCAGGATCTTTCTCAGGGCTTGTCCTTTTTAGACAGTCACTGCAGTGACCCCTTTTCCAGAAAGCCTAGATTCCCACCCCCCCACCCCCCATAGCTTTAGAAGCAGCTGGGTCTCAATAGTCAGGTGGGGAAGCTTTGATCTCCTCCTTTCTGTGGAGTTTATGACTCCAAAGTGAGGCCATTGACTGTGCCACCAATGTCTTTAGGAAGCTCATTTTCATTCCTGAAAGTTAAATGACCTCTTTCCTTACTGTCAGAAAACCATTGGGCTCCAGTGCTCAGGAGCTGGAGGGAACCAGGGGCAGTGCTGATAAGCTTACATGGGGCTATTGAATCCCAACAGCAAACCTTGACACTTGATGATCCCTGGAGAACATAATGAAATTAAGAATGGGAACATGAGTGGGGTAATGGGGAGGTATATATTGACAAATGGTTTGAATCCAGGCAGCCCTAGTCTGAGAGTTTTTTTGAATGACACTTAGATTCCTGGTGGCTTGTCCCCCAGGCTGAATTGAGGGGTGCCTGCATGGAAGACTGAAAGTCTCATCCTTCTGCTTGTGTGTGGCTGGAGATACTCTCTAAATCATAGTCCTATAAGTCCATTTGTTGCCCTAATTTATGATTCATCTCATCAGTGAAAAGCAAGACCTGAGTCAGTGAGGATTCTGGAGAATTTCTGCTGGACATTGAGAGGTGCTTGGCCTGTCCTCACCCTGGACTTGGAACTCAGGGAAAATGTGAGAAGGAAGTGGTGGATAAAGCCTCTTTCTTGCAGCCTGTTAAATCCCTGCCCTTCAGACTGGAAACTGGTTCTTGGGATGTGATCCTGGACCCTTAGGGGGAGTAGTCATGCCCCCTTAGAGGACTAGTAGTACCATGTACTTGTTAGGGGGTAGTATTTAGTAGTACTTAGGCGGAGTAGTAGTACCATGAAGGCAGAATAAAATGGCAGCTGAGGAGTCAGAGAGGAGTCTGGAAATATAGTGTAGGGGCTAAGGCTTGCATATGGTTGATAATGGTTTGATTCCCACCAATTCATGATCCCCCAAGCATCACCAGATGCTCTGGTAAGTTCCACTGGAGTTACAGGCACCCTGAGTAGCTACACATCCATAGGACCTTGTACTGAAGATGTTGCATTAAATAATTAACGATGGATCTGGATGGAGGTGGATGGATGGATTTTTCTCTGCCATCCCAGGCCACATGGCTCCGCAATCTCCATTCAGCTGGCGGGTCCCAGGTTTAGGTGAATGGCGGAATCAGACTCATCCAGAGACAGGCATCAGGAAGTATCAGCTTTATTCATGCCCTATCCACCACATGTGTGGCCTATATCATAACCTTTTAAGCATTCAGCCATTCTTAGCTAGCCCTGCATCTTAACTCCTGTCAGCCATCTTCCCTTTGACCTCCATGCTGGCCAAAGACCAAAAGAGCCAATCTCCTCTGGTCAAAACCTTATCTACCTTTTCCAAGACCCCTCCCAGGAATGGGCGGGGTCTTGCAGGTAAGGTCAAGTTACCTAGGGAGAATGGAGGAATGAGGCTTCACTGAATTGCTGCTACGGTTGGTTAAGAATCACCAGGAAGAACCCCCCCCCCCCCACCCATCCAGATCTACTAAATATTACTTGGAAGGCACACACACACACACACACACACACACACACACACACACACACACACTTTGGGGCCAGAAAGTTAGTCAATACTGGTTCCATCTGTGGTATCATGTGGTCTCCAAGCTTCACTGGGAGTGATCCCCAAGTGCAGAGGTAGGAGTAGCCTCTAAGCACTACTGGCATAACCTCCAAAACCAAAATAAACAAAAGAATAAAAAGACAGATAATGACAATGAACATTCATGTCTGCCAGAGCAGTTCTGCACTTAACCTCTGCACACAGACCTAGGTCTGCCTCAATCATACATCCAGGCCCGTCATTTTCCATATCATCTCTCATATTAATTTCTCTTTGGGTAGTGGACTGAGGCTCATGGTAGTGCTCGGCCCCTGGGGTTCATGAACCCCTAATTAAAAGAAAGTCATCTGCATAGTGCTTCCAACAGAGTGTAGTTCATGGAAGGGCAGGGCAAAGGTCCTAGTTTTTACAGCCTAACTCCCTGTCCCCAACAAGAGGAATTTTCAAAATCCTCCCATGCCCTCCTCTTCCCATGCACAGGCAGGAAAGTCTCTACTAGATGTATTGAGCACTACTATGCCCTTAGAACTTGGAATCTCATGGGGCCAGAGTGATAGTACCATGGGTAGGGTGCTTGATTTGCATGTGACTGACCTGGGTTCGATCCCCCAGCATTCCATAGAGTCCCCTGAGGTCTATCAGGAGTAATTCCTGGCCAGGAGGAAGCTATAATTACTGCTAGGTGTATTGCTAAGTGGCCCCACAACACCAAAACAAAAATAAAGAATTTAGAGCCATGGAGAAGAGTTGGTGAAGACAGATGCTGACCTGACCCTTTAGACTGTTGAATCTCCAACAAACCCTGAGTGTTGGGGATCTCAAGTGATGAATTTCCCTCTATACATTTCAAAGGACCCAGAAAAAAAAATCTACAATTAGGCTGTAGTTCAAAAGGCTTAACAGGTCCTGGGTAGAGGGTGGATATCTATTTTAATTGGAAAAAGAAAAGGAAACCTAGGGGGCTCTGGAACCTGGGGTCATTGTCCCAAAAAGAGTGTTTTTCCCAGCATATAAGGCAGGAAACCTTCATGCATCTTTAGTTCTTTTTTGTCACTACAAACATCTCTCACTTTACTTTTCAAGTATTTGCCATTCAATCTTTCTATTTAGATGAGCATGTTCCAACTTTACTCTAACTAAACATGTATATATAATGGATCATTCCCAGTTACTGAGAATTCTTTTTTTCTTTTTTCCCTTTTTGCTTTTGGGTCCAAACCCAACATTGCACAGGGTTTATTCATGACTTTGTACTCAGGGTCCACTTCTGGTGGGGCTTTAGGGACCAGAGAGGATGTCAGAGATTGAACTCAGGTCAGCATTGTGCAAGACAAATGCTCAACTCATTGCTATGTCTCTCTAGTTCCCCAGTTTCTTATTCATGAGTAATACTGGTCAAGTTTTTGATGAGCAGGAGATGTCCACTCTGCAAGGCCAAGGTGACCTTGGTGTGACCTGCAATCTATCTGCCAATAACCACGTGATCCACTGTCATTGGGTATCACCATCACCAGGGTGGTCTCCCCTGCTGAGCCATCAGGAAGCATTTTCCTAGTCCTTCAGGAAGCTTAGTTCTCCCAGAAAACTCTTTCTCTCCTGGGATCACTGGTACTCAGTTTGCTGTGTTTCCACCCATAGCAATGAACAATGTGAAAGAGAAATTGCTGATTTACTGCAGACCACAGAGACATAGGCCTGGGGTTTTTGCTCTGTGTGGGGAGAACACAAATCCAGGTTTGAGCCTCCCGCATGTTAGTGCCTACAAACCTAGAAGTTTCTTTTCTGCTAGGTCCAATTATTCACAAGAAAGCCAATGCCCATGGGCTTTCGAACCAAAGAGGGTATCCTCCATTTCTTTTGCAGGAGGGTATGATCTGCATAATGCTCCCCTTTCCCACAACCATGCCTTTGATGCCTGCCCATCCCACCCCCCCACCCCACCCCCGGGATCTCGTTTTCAGCAGATTCTTCTTTTAATGGCTTATTCATGCTGCTGAGAGTTGGAATATTTTATCTGCCCTTTCTACCCACTCCATGTCCAGAGGGTCTACCTTCTGATATCAATAATTTATTGCCTGTTACTAATTTACTTGGTGTCAACCCCTGTGAGCCCCCTTGATTCAAGAGACAGTACTTGAAAGGGCTGGAGGTAAGGTGGTCAAAGGAGTGTCTCTGATGGTTTACACAGCTCTCATGCCACAGGCTGTATGGCTTCCTTGTTTACACTCTGTGATTTTTTTCCCTTTTTTCTCTTCCTTATATTGAAACTTTTGGGGAGAGGCAGAAAACAGAGTTGTCCCCTCCCACCCTAGGTAATTTCTTGATGGATATATAAAAAGCACTTTTAAAAATAATTCCTCCCCACCTTGAGTTTATTGATTTCTTTTTTGTTTATTTGTTTTTTTGGGAGGGGGACACCTGGTGACACTCAGGGGTTACTCCTGGGTATGCGCTCAGAAATCACTCCTGGCTTGGGGGACCATATGGGATGCTGGGGGGGGTCAAACCATGGTCCATCCTAGGTTATTGTGTGCAAGGAAAATGCCCTATCACTTGCACCACCGCTCTGGTCTCGAGTTTATTGATTTCTATGCCACACAGGAAAGTGAAGAGAAGCCAAGAGAACACTCTTGGCATGCTCTCTCTCCCTCTTTGATAGTGCTGGTCCCTTTCTGTCCTACTGTGAGAGGCTTGTGGTCATGGTTCTCTGGTAAGATGCATCAAAGTAAGACAGGTTCTGTACTCCCAAAGGCCTTTCTTTACAGCATAAAACTGGTCCTCATTGGGACCATTTTCTGGGTTGCTCTGCCTCTCTGTAGACTTGGTTACACAATCAGGACTAAGAGCCTTGACTGTGAGAACTGACTAATTAGCACTCTAGAGATGCCACTTTAGACCATCATTCTGGGAGACAGACGGGGAGATAAAATACATGTAGTGAAAGGAGGATGCTTAGATTATCCTTGACTTCAGAGCTCAGCGAGAAGGACAGAGAAGGAAAGAAATCAAGGTATGAAGGAAGAAGATGAGAAGAAGTAGTGGGGTCTTGAGGTCAGGAATTCCTTTATCCTGATGATAAGGTAGACAGGTGATCCAATTCTATATCCAAAGCACAGACTCAGCAATACTGAAAACGTGAGATCTAACCTGCAATTACCAAACTTTGGAATGTGCCTGATAAGGTGCAAGGCAGGGGTCGGTCTAGGATGACAGAGTAGGGAAACACTAGTGATGATGTGAATTGACAATAGTAGTAAGATTGGTGTTGAAATACAAGATGCCTAAAACTCAACTATCAATTATTTTGCAAACCATAATTCTGTAACTTAATAAAAAAATTAAACAAAAAACAAAACACAGGATTTGGGAAGCCTGTCTGTTCACTGACTGGGCTGTCCATGCAGGTGAAATGATTCCTTTTGAAGACTGCTTCATTTTGAAATCATTTCCTGTTCACAAGTTGTGAAAATCACTCAATGTTCCCTGGTACCCTTTCCCCAGCTTTGGAAAATTATCTTCAAATTGGGTTGCCCATGATCACATTTATTAAGTGAAGAGATAAAACAAAACCAACATCAAAGTGCATCTGGGAGAAGTCCATGAGCTCATGAAGACAAAAGCTGGTGGTAGTTTCAGTATAGAATCCAACTACTCTGTGCTACACCTGCTTTCTCCTCTGAGGTTAATCCATCCATCACATGCATAAGGGAAGGGCTTTGCAGATGGAATCAATTGGATGCTCCTGGAAGGAATTTTCCAAGGTTGGTTTGACCTAATCATAGGAACATTCCAGAAAGAACACAAGGTTGAGAGGTTTGTCATTGAAGGGGTCTGACACTGGGTCTTTCTTGCTGGTTTGGGAGAGGACAGGACACAAGTGCTCTCCAATGACAACCCCCAGGAAATAGAACCTCAGTTCCACCTCCCATAGCCAAGCAAACTAGGAAGCAGCTTCTTTTAGAAATCCTCCTTATAAAGGCCTGATAGCAACAATTCATTGCCCATCCTCAATTGATTGGGTTTCTTCCCTGATTCAAGAGACAGTACTTGAAAGGGCTGGAGATGAGCTGGTCAGAGGAGTGTCTCTGACATTTTACATGGCTCTACTGTTAGTCTGCTTCTTCCTTCCTTGTGCTTGAAGTTTATCCTTTTATTTTATTTTATTTTATTTTTTGTATTTTGCTTCATACTTGGTGGTGCTCAGGGGTTACTGCTGGCTCTGTGCTCAGAAATTGCTCCTGACAGTCTCAGGGAACCAATGCCAGGATACGAACCACTGTTCATCATGGATCGGCTACGTGCAAGGCAAATGCCTTACTGCTGTGCTATTTCTCTAGCCCCTAGAGTTTACCTTTTTTATTTCTCATATATTGATGCTGCTGCTGTATGTGTGTGTGTGTTTGGCAAATGAAGAGTCGCCCCCTGATTGAGGCTTTTGAAAACTCCGAACAGAAACCCACTGTCACAGGACCTCTGATTTGCAATGCCTGAGCTGAGAGGTGGCCGATGTTTCTAAACTGCTAAGTTGACTCCTGGTGAGGGAAAGCCAGTCCTGTGCTAGAATGTACCAGTACATCCTCCATCTCTTCCCCAGATGCTTTTTGTAATGCAGAGGTACAGTGGGGCTAAGGAGATGACTCGCTTTTTAAAGTTGGTAGTAGTGAGGAATCTGTTTACTCAAGCGCAGGGATTCTCAGCAGGGCACGTGCATATGCTAGATAGATGTTTTTCAGCTCTGTGATTGGAGGATACTGATTAACATCCCATCCCCTTTCAACACCACAAATACCTGGTACCACAGAGAGTGAGAAAGTGCAGGGAGGGCATAGAAGAGAGCACTATGACAATGGAAGTTGGATAATGATCACTCTAGATAAGAACTGGTTGCTGAAAGGAGGGTAAGTGATAGGCATAATACCCTTTTAGTAACATTATTGCAAACCACGCTATCTAAAGGAGAAAAAGAGAGAGAGTGTGAGCAAGAGAGAGAAGAAAATGTCTTCTATCACAGAGGTAGCAGGAGAGAAGGCAAGGGGAAGGGCAGGAGGGAAACTCGGGGCATTGATAGCAGGAAATGTGTACTGGTGAAGGTTGTTGGACATGGAATGACTGAAACTCAATCATGAACAATTTCGTAACTGTGTATCTCACAGTGATTCAATTAAAGAATTTATTTATATTAAGAAAATACCCAGCATCCCTGTTTGTGTCAACCAAAAATGTTTCCAGAACCAGAGATAGCGCAGCAGGTGGGGATGTTTGCCTTGTATATGGCCTATCCAGATTTGGTCTCAGGTGCCACATAAGGTCTTCAAGCATCACCAGGAGTAATTCCTGCATGCAGAATCAGGAGTAAGCCCTGAACACTTGCAGGTGTGGTCCCTCAAATCACTCAAAAATAAAAGTTTCCAAATATAACCCAATGACTCCTGGAGGGCATTGTTGGCCTCAGCTCAAAAAACGTTATCTAGCAAAATCATGCAGACTTCTTTAATAGAATTCACTTCTGTAAATTGACTTTTTTTGTCCCCAGTGTATACTTGTGGTTGAATTCAGCATCATGATGAAGAATAATTGCTGGTGCTTCTGCTTTTGAGGAGCTTAGCTGGAAAAATGGATGGAGCCTGGGGATTGGGTAACAACAGAAAAACGACTTAGGGGCCAACAAAAGGATGTGTATTTGCTTTTGAATTTGCATGTTAACCCAATCTGCTGAAAATAACGGGCCTTCTGAAGGCCCAGATACTTATAATCAAACTCCAGTTTGCATTCTCGGGAGGAAGGGTGTCTTGCCCTTGGTAGATTAGAAATCAGAAGTTATTTCTGAACTTAGAGCTGATGTTAGGGAACGTTGAATGTACTCTCTATCCTCTTGACCTATGAAAATACAGGCCATGAGCCTTTCTGGGAACATTGAAAATGTTCTCCATTCTGTGATTCAGCTTGAGAAGTTGGAGAAAGGGTATTAGTCCATATTGCATTAGAACATACTATCAATGAGTGAGCAATGTATATATTTCCCCTGTGTAGACAGACAAGGGGCCTAATGAACAAGCTTCATCCCTGACACCCAGGCTCTCCCCTCTGGCCCCTTTCCTTGATTTTTCTTTCTTCATGCTAGTTGAACCCAATCAGTTTACAAATTATTTAGCATATCCTGGCTCATCCTCCTGAATGTCTGTTCCTCCAATATCTTGGCTGTCTCTCCAGAGTCTAGAGCAGTCCCAGCGAAATAGCAGGCTTGTGATAGTGCAGGCCTTTGTCATGTGAATGTATGTAACACTACATCCTAGTTAGTCAGAAATACTAAAACTCAGCCCTCTCTGGGTTATATCATAAACCAGATACTGCTTATGTACACATTCATTTATTCATTGACTTGGTCATTCATTGGATAGCTTTGTTTTTGTTTTGAGGCTACATCTGGTGCCACTCAAGGGTTACTCCTGGCTCTGTGCACAGGAATTACTCCTAGCAGATTCCAGGGACAATATGGGATGCCAGGGATTGAACTCTAGTTGGCCACTTGCAAGGCAATCTCCCTACCCACTATCCTATCAATCATTGGTTCCTCATTTTTGTCTTAAAATTTTAACTGAACTAATTAATGTGTTCAACCTTAGTTTTCAGACCCAGAGCATTATAAATCAACACCTATATAAACTACATTCTCATTGCCACCAAAAGTCTGTTGTCTGTTGTTCATCATCCAACTATTGTTGTTGTTGTTGTTGTTTTATGTTGGGACCATACCCATTGATGCTCAGGGTTTACTCCTGGTTATGCACTCAGAAATTTCTCCTGGCTTGGGGGAACCACATGGGACGCCGGGGGATCAGTCCTAGGCTAGCACTTACAAGAAAGATGCCTTACCTCTAGTTCCAGTGCTCTGCCCCCCACCCCCAACTAACCCTTTGATTCAATTTTACACCAGTTTCTCTTCTTGGTTTGATCTCCTAGTCTGAGTGTTCTTTGCTTTTAAGAATTCACTCCTTTGCCCCTACCTTCTTCAGATGAGTGAAATAATGTGGTATGTGTCTCTCTCTGATGGTCACTGAGTAGGATTTTCCCAAGGTCCATTAATATAGTAGACAATGGCAGGATTTCCTTATTTTTTAAATGCTTGAATAGTGTTCCAGAGTGTAGCCAGAACATTTTTTATCTATCCACCTGTTGATGGTCACTTGGGTTGGTTGGGTTTTCAGCTCTCTGTGTTTTGAATAAATGTGAGGATAAGTATTTCTCTGTGCTTTTCAGATTTTGTATCTTTTCTGAATATCTCCACTGTGGAGTGGAGAGAGAAGGTAGTGCTCACCTCTGATTTTTGTTGCCTCCATCTTTGCTTCAGTTTTCCCTGCCTTTTGCTAAATAGCATGGCCACATTCCTGGAGGAACCACTTTCTGACTTTCTGTCACTTCTACTTCAATTCTTTGGGTAGAAGCTTCTGGTTTTTTGCTAGTGACCAGTCAAAAAGATCCAACCTCAACTATATTTGACAATGATGATTGACTTAGGGAGAAAGAAACACACAGCATCTGATTGGGGGTAAAGCCAAGTAAATAAACTTACCATGACCTGGGAGAAGTTTTCATCAAGAGTGATGAAGGAGTCCTGGCCACTTCCTCAAGAGACCTCGGCTTACTGAGGCAGCAGATTGGCCCAGGACAACAAGGACATTTCAAAGAAGCCAAGGGACATATCTACACAGCTACTTCTTCCTTCTGCAGAGAACATACCTGCATTAGACAAGGGCCAGATTGGTGCCTTGGAGGGCATCTTGGATGCGTGATCTGTCTTGATGCATAACTGGGTCTATCAGTTACCTTGCTGGTACTCACCTCTCCCTGTCTGCCCACTATCACTGCAGACAGCTTCAAAGCAGCAAATGCAGTGAGCACATTATCTGCTGTCAGGGAGCAGGAGATGTCATGGTTGGCTTAAAGGATAACTTCATACTCTGGATCCCCTTACAGATGATGTCTTTCATTTGTTTGGACAGTGAGTCGTGGGGCAATGTTGTAACCCAAGAATGCTTATTGACGGGTTAATTGCTCCAACATTCACATGCAATTCATTTGTGTCTTTGAAGATTTTCTTTTGGAGAATGAATCTAATTTTAGTGTGTAGTGGGTTTTTATTTTTAAATAATGACAAGTTGGATTTGTGGGGTTATTTTTATTTTAATCCACAGAATCCTCCCTTTTGTTTTTTATTATTTATTATTTTTTTGTTCCAGAATGCAGAGAAATTTTACCTCCTTTCAGCTTTGGCTGAGAGCTGTCCCATTGACTATAACATGAACCAAGGTCTTAAGAATAAAGTAAGAAGTTTGGCCAGAGCAATAGCACAGTGGGTAGGGCGTTTACCTTGCATGTGGCTGACCTGGATTTGATCCCGGGCATCTCATATAGTTTGCTAAGCCTGCCAGAAATAATTTCTGAGCTCAGAGCCAGGAGGAAACCCTGAGTGGCCCCCCACAAAACAAAAACAAACAAGAATTTGGGGGATGGCTCTCAGTCCTGGGCATATGCCTTGCATTTGGGAGCCCCAGGTTTGATCCCTGGTATCACATGGTCTCTCAAGCTGCAAAGAGAGAAACCCCTGAACATCACAGGATATGGCCCTAAAAGAAAAAGAATGAAATAAAAAGAAATGGGTAAAGCCATTTGCCAATGTGTGCCAATATTCTAGTTGACTTAATCCATGATTTCAAAAATATTATTTTGAAACAGAGTCAATGTAAACATTGATATACTGACTTTAGACACATTTATCTACAGTCATTGAGATGTGCCAGTAGGAGTGGCAGTATTGAACACTGCAGGTATTGTTTCCTGCTTTTGAGGGGGACAGCAAATGCTCCCCAAGCAGTGTTTTATGCACTTTTTTGTAAGTCCCAGAGATGCTAGGCCAATTGGGATCCACAATTCAATACCAGGGTCCCACAATATAGTGCTGTTCAGATTTGGTGGCACTCAGGAGTCCCTGGGGGGACAAACATGGAGTGTCTAAAAGAACAGATGACATTACTGGTCATACTTGGAATCGCAGGTACCAAAGGAAGGAACTGGAAAGATTTGTTGTTCTGAATGTGCATTGGTGCTCTGTTGAATGGCAGGGGGTGGATTGGGGTGGGGGTTGCATTGTTCTGAGGTCTACCCTCTATCCTGGTTGGGTTCAGACTAGTTTCTGAGGAGGAACTTCCAAGGCTGGTAATTGTCTCCCCACATACCTTCTTATTAATGTTTGTTTTTATTGTTCATTCTCCAGTGGGGTGGAACCAGAAGGCATGGTCTTTGGTGGCCAGCTGACATGGGCTGGCAGCCAGAAGACTGGGTCCAGTTCTAAGATTTTCCAGGGACAATATGCCCTGGTGCAAACCAGTCTCCTTTCTGGACCTGTGTGTCTTCATTTCACCATGAAGGGCAGGCATGAGAGAAACCTTATTTAGGCTGCATTGTTTGATGTGTTGCTTTAAAATTCAGTTGCTGTGTCAGAGGGATAGGGCAGTGGTTAGGGAAGTTGCCTTGCATATGGCTGACTCAGATTCAATCTCTGACATCCCATATGGTCCCTGTGCTCGCCAGAAATGATACTTAAGCACAGAACCAGAAGTAAATTCTGAACATAGTCAATGATGTTGGGACTCAGTTGCCTGATTTCCAACCCAGATGGATCAAATCATAACCACTGGGTAGGGACCCTAAGAATCTTTATTTTTCAAAAACGGTCATGCTTATCAAATTTGGAGAATCAATGAGATAAAAAGCCAATATGGGGATGTAATTTACATTTAAACTTTTATTATTATTATTATTATTATTATTATTATTATTATTTTACTGTGCTGGAGATGAAACCCAGGGCATCACACATGCAAGGCAAATGCCCTACTGCTGAGCCGCCTGTATTATTCTGTAGAGTAAGTAGATCTCTAAAGTCCTCATTGCAAGGATATGACTTTTCACTCGTGAGAAGTCTGTATCTCTACACACACATGTCCTACAGATATGAAATCATTATGTTGTACATCTGAAACAAAACTAACATCTGTCTATTATGCCCTGATTGTTTTTGAAAAATGAAAATAAACAAGGGAAAACCTGACTCAGACTTGCAAAAAATCCTTATTCTGTATAGAAAATGTATTTTGTGAACTCAAGAGTGCTACCAATTAGTGGGTCACAAATTAAGTCAGCTCTATGAGCATTAATGAAGGTGGCAGCTGTCTAGACCAGCACTGCTAAGAAACTTCCAACTTAGAACTTCTTTTCACCTGAGAAATGCTCTATAGGCAAGTGCTGCCAGAAGTACTTCAAATTCATGACACATTTGATTTTTGAGTTAAGTTTTGGCACATTCAAATTCCTTTTACTGTGGCCAAGTTGTATGATGAACTCCCTGAACAACCCCCCCCCCCCCCCGTTCCCACTGAGTGACACCATCCCCAATTTAAAAACTCTAGATTTCTAGACAGAAGCAGCTGAAATATTCCCCAGGAACAATGAATTATTGCACTCTGTTTCGTGGGTAGTTATGTATGTGGGTGTCTGGGAGGTGTTTGCTACCTTTTGAGATGGCTTTTAGCCAGGACAGGGGAAGGGCAGTGGAAGGGCATATTTGATGGACAGGTAATGTGCTAGGTGATCATCCCTAAAGAAGGGGGTAGTATAGTGAGTCTCCTAAAACCAACACAGACAAAACTGGAATCTTGTGTAGGGTTAACATTAAATTAGAAGAAGCTCTGGAGCTGTGAAATAGAGTCATCTTTTCAAGCATACATGGAATGTGGGGGTGTCTTAAAAACTCTGGCCAATGGCACCTCTTTTCCCCTTGTGCCCCAAAAGTACTATAAAGATTTCCATTAAGCATCTGAACAGCAGCAGAACATTCTCCCTCGCATGTTAGCAAATGCTTGTCTTTGATAGTTCAGCTTTTAGCAGAGCTCAGAGTCAAGCCGAGGCTTGTTGGATAGAGCAGACCTGTCGGAGCACTTTGCCGTAAATGCCAGAAACCTGTTGATTTAAGGGTTTCAGGGAACTCGGTGGGTCAGCAGGCCCCAAACACAGCACATGGTTTTTGATCTGCCAAGTCAGCTCTTCATTGTAAATCTGTCAGCCGGGCCTGTCGAGGGCGGCTACTGAGCGCAGACTGTCTGTGATACTATTTATCCTGTCACATCAGCTTAGATGCGTGGCAGTTTTTGTGACTCTCTGTGGAATAAGCCCATCCCCATTAAATGCTACTTTTGACTCTAATGCAGTTTCTTATCTCTGCTCTTTTCTGACATGGGCTTCAGTGCTGTAGGCAATGTAAGCAGGAGTCTAGAGAGTTTGATGAAAATGTGGCTGGTTGGTTTAGAAAGTGCATCTGAAACCATGAATGCCATTTCTCTTGCAAAGAATGTCTTCGATTTTGCTTAAAAAAGACAAACAGGCTGGAGCAATCTTCAGCAGGAAAGGCACTTGCCTTGCATGTGGCCCATCTGGGTTCAACCCCATATATTCCATATGGCCCCTTGAACCCACCATGAGTGATTGCTGAATGCAGAACTAGGAGTAACCCCCGAGTGTTGCCAAGTGAGACCCTAAAACCAAATAAACAAACAAAAAACTTAAATGGGCTGAGTGATAACATGGACCTTTGGGTATTTGCCAGGGTCTGATCCCTGGCATTTCATATGGTCCCCTGAGCCTGCCAGGAGTGATTCCAGAGTGAAGAGTCAGGAATAATCCCTGAGCATCATCTGATGTGGCCTCAAAACTAACAACCAAGCAAACTTACAATTACATTAATAAATATGCTTGCTTGATAGTGTTGGTAGGATTTGGACAGTGGCCCTACTTCTCAAAATGGCCAAGTACATTAGAATTAAACAACCCAGGTGTCCCTGAGGGTTTCATGTGGCTCACTCCCCATCTCTCACCCTCTGCCTCATGACTATCACCGCATCATGACATCTGCTCTTTGAGCTTTCTCTAAAGGCACTTCCCAGGATGCGCTTCCATCTTCAGCTTTTGTTTGCACAGGTCCTATTGAGGTTCAGCCACACAGAGCTGTTTATTCATGTTAATGGCTTTAAAGCAGCCACAGAAGCTACAGGTGAGCCATTCTGCTGTCGAGGGGCACTTGAGATGTTTCTGGTTTGGAATTATTCCATATAGCATGTCTGTGCTGACTCTGAGGCTGAAGTGGGGGCTCAAATGTGTGCTTGTTTTCTTCAGGGTATTTAGAGATGGAATTTCTGGGCCTTAAAATTGGGCTCCAGTAGAAAATGTCCATGCTTCTAGCCTTTATTTTCTCATGTGTTGTTTCTGGGATTTGCTTCTTCCTCATTTTGGCCCTCATGAGTTAGTGGTTGTCTTGGTCATTTGAAAAAATCTGGAGAATTTGTAGCATGTCTTACTATGATTTTACCTTTTGATGACTCAAGAAGCTGACCAATTTATTATATGTCTCATGGATGTTTTGAGTATATTCTCTTTGGTCAAATATTCTCCACTATAATCTCTTTCTGAGGTTTCAATTGCATATAGATTACACATATATTTCAAATGACCAAGTAACATGGCTTTTACTCATTTTCTACATGCTAATATTCTAAAACATTAACCCTCCCTTCAGCTGGTGCTCAGAGTTCACACCAAGCAGTGGTCAATGTTCAAGGGAACCCTATATGTTGTCAGGGATCAAACTAGAGTCAGCCCTGTGCAAGTCTTCACTTAACTCTCTGCCCCCCATCTGGTTTCTTAAGGAATCTCAGTAGTTATAATTTTTAACTAATATGAAATTCATCATAAAGTTTAATTTTTTTAAAGAAAAATCTATTAGTTAACATTTTTTATTTCTTAACCATACTGATTATAGTTTCTTGAAATGTCTATAGCCAATACGCTACAGGAGAGTGCTGTAGCTTACACAACAGTGCTCAGGGCTTACTCCTGGTTCTGAGCTTGGCGATCACTCCTGACAGCTTGGCAACCATATACAGTGCTGGGACTTAAACTGGGGTCAGTTGCATGCAAGACAAGAGGCTTATCCCCTGTTATATCTCTACCCTTCAAAAATCAATGGCAAATCACAGTTTTTGCCTTGCTTTTTATGTTTCCCGATATTGAATTATCTCCTCTTTGGTCCTGTTTCTTATGTGTCATACTTTAACTTAATGATCATTTAGCTTCTAGGACTCCATCAGATAAGGTGGAATCTAGAGTGAGTAAATTCATTTACTCCAGCCAACTATTTGGGGGCTGACCTTCATTCAGTCTTTTAGTTTAATTTTGGGGTTACATCTGAAAGTGATCAAGTCTTACTCCTGATTAAAGGATCACTCTTGGGAGTACTTAGAGGATGAAATGGAGTGCCGAGGATCAAACCTGGGTTAGCCCCATGCAAGGCAAGCACCCTCTCCACTGTAGTATCACCCCAGCCATTTTTTTTTTTTTTTGGTTTTTTGGGCCACACCTGTTTGATGCTCAGGAGTTACTCCTGGATAAGCACTCAGAAATTGCCCCTGGCTTGGGGGGACCATATAGGACGTCGGGGAATTGAACTGCGGTCCTTCCTTGGCTAGCGCTTGCAAGGCAGACACCTTACCTCTAGCGCCACCTCACTGCACCCCCCACCCCAGCCATTCTTAACTCAGTCTTCTAAAGCCTGGTTCTACTTCCAGATTCCCCTAGCCAAATGGGTCAACTGAGAGTATATTTCTTCTTCCTTTGGTGGTGACTAAATTCTGTTTTCCTTTTCTCTTTCCCAACAAGACTATTATTTCCTAAGTTTATCTCCCACTATACTTTCCCTGTCTTTTCTCTCTGACTCTCACTATCAGCACTTCTTAGAAACTATCTAATTCTTTAAAGTCATGAGCATGGTAGACTCTGTGTTTCTCTTCTTCAAGGGATGTTGTTAGCCTTCAAGTTCTAATTAAGTTGGTAGCTCCAACCATGGACCATTTCTGTCTTTCTGATTCCTTGATACCTGAAGGAAATGTGCTGAGTTTGCTTTTTTTTGGCCATAGATTTTCATCTTTTCAGCCTCTTTCATCATTGACTTCTCTCAGGAGAAATCAATGCAGAGTCTTCTGAAGGAAATTCTTCTACCTCTTGTTTTATGACATGCAACTTGAGGAAAGGGAGCCATTGAAGTTTTCATGGGGCAATGTCACACCACAACTGTGCTGGAGATAGAACCCAGGGCCTCATATATAGAAGGTACAAACTCTGTCACTGGGCCGCAGTGACAGATCATGCTTGGGGGATTTGGGAGCTGTGTAGAAAACTAGCACATTGACCCCTGGAGGTCTTCAGTGTTAGAGCTCTTTAGTCAACACCTCAAATATGTGTATCTTTGCAGCCCCAGAAGTAGGAATCAATCTCTGTACCCCAATCATCAATCCCAGTGGGCACTGGCTGCTCAGGAATTACCTATGTCCTAGACAACTCAGCAAGTCACTGTCTTGCTGATCATTTGCCGACCACTATCTTCTGAGAAAGAGAAGAGAGGGAGAACCTTTGATTTTCTGTTATCTGATGGCTAATTCCCATGTAAGTCATAAAATGATCATTTAGATTTCAGAGATTCTAGATGATCTGGCCTCTCGCTTTCCACACTTATCCCCTAACATTTCCCTCCTAACCTAGTGTTTTATTTTTTATTTTTTAGTAACAATTGTAGCACTTTCCCTTATTATAATCTCTTTTACAAACAATTGAAAGAAACTCGGAAGGCAAACTTCTTGACCCAGAGCCAAAGATGGTAAGTACTATTCAACCATCTTTCAAGGGAGAATCATGGCAGTGCTTTCTCTATTTTTAATTAGCATGGTCTAATTGTGGTACCTTGCTATTCCTAAAGTCTTACAATAGCCACATCACAGAGGTTCATAAGTGTCACTGTGCTCAGAAGAAGAGATGCCTAAAGATGATGAGGGATTGAATGTTTTGTATCTGTCCCCTTTTCCCGAGATTATATACTGGCATCCTAAACCAAACATGGTCATGTTCGGAGCTGAGGCCTGTGGGGAATTAAAGATTGCATGAAGCTGTAGGGATAAGCCCTTCTCCCCCAAAGCAGGGGCCTCAGAGCTTTCTTTCCCTGCTGAGTGAACATGCAGCTGGTTCAAAATGCAGTGTTGTCAAAACAACAGTGCCTAAAAGGGGGAGATTTAAAAAAAGAGGTTGTTAAAACATTGTTCACTCGAAACTTAATCATGAATCATTTTATAATTCACAGTGATTCCATAAAATATTTTTTAAACTTGTAATTTAAAACTGTCTGCTGCAGTCTGTAAGATCTTATGAACCTTCATCTCAGGCACCTTCATCTCAGGGTTCCAGCCTGCATACTTGTAGGAACACAGGTCTGATATCTGAACATCCATCCATGGAGCTTCTTTATGAAGGCCTGGCACAGTGGTCCTCAAACTATGGCCCATGGGCCACATATTGTATTTGTATCTGCTTTGTTTCTTCATTGCAAAATAAGACATATGCAGTGTGCATAAGAATTCGTTCATAAGTTTTGTTTTTACTATAGTCAGACCCTCCAATGGTCTGAGGGACAGTGAACTGGCCCCCTGTTTAAAAAGTTTGAGGACCCCTACAGGACAAGAAGAAAGGTTAATGGTTCAAAATTGCTCATCCTTGGGGGCAGAAAATTCATGCCTTCTGAAGGAGGGAAACCCAGTTCTCATTCTCAGAAGAATTCACTTCCCACAGCAGGGCCTTTCAACAGAGATTCAAGTGGAACCCCACCACCTGTCAGTCAGTTCCTGACCCACTTGCCCACCTGTTTCGTTCTCCAAGGGGACTTTGCAGAGTGCCACTTATATGAGTCCCAGAGGTGAAAGTATCTCATTGTTACTGTTTGAGTTTTGTTCAGGACTGAACCGTTTGGTATGTGTTTGACCCAGAGCTGCATGTCTGGCCATGAATCGGGGATTGCTTAGCTGTCAACACCTTGTAGAAACATCCAGGCTTTCTCTCAGCCGCAGTATGGTGGTGGCCAGCTAAAATTAAGTCTCTCTCTTATTCTTTCTCTCCTTTTCTTTCATTCTTCTCTTTCTCTTAGTCTCGTTCTTTTTCTCATTCAAATGCAGCCCACTCTTTCTCCATAGTGTCTAAAGGAATAAAAGGAAGAAAGGGGGTGATATTTGCCATAGATGCAGACAGGAGAGTGACGGGGGTAGAGTGGGATGGAAACTGGGGACACTGGTGACAGGAAATGTGCACTGGTGAAGGGTGTTGGACATTGTATGGATGAAACTCAATCATGAACAACTTTGTAACTGTATTTCATGAATATTCAATTGAAGAATTTATTTAAACTAAAAAGATGTGTGAACCATATTGTCATCTAAAGAAGTGCTTAAACATGCAGACTTGTGCTTTTGGGGCTACCCTTGGCCTTCAGTTGCCCTGCTATGACCTGCTATTACTGATCTGACAAGATCAGTAACTCTTTGAGGCCCAATCACACTCTTTGCTTTGCTGAACCTGGCAGGGAATCAATCACACAAGAAGCAAAGGATCAAAGTGTGGACGGGGTGAAAACTACATAGTCGAAATAGGTGGGCAACATGATCTGCCCTAGGCTTGGAGAAATGAGCTACTTTCGTTGTGCAAACAGAACCAATAAAACATTCTAGCTTTCTGATCTTAGTCACTACCAGGTATTTGAGTGTCAAATCTTTATATTGATATTTAAACAATATTTAGCCAGGAAATTTATCATGAGTCTTCTCGGATTTTATCTTCTCATTTCTTGAGATTTTTGTTTGCTTGTTTTGTGTTTTAGTTGGGGAGGGGGCACACCTAGCAGTGCTAAAGGCTCACTCCTGGCTGTGTGCTCAGTATTAAATCCTGGAGGTGCCCAGGAGACCATATGCAGTGCTGGGATTCAAACCTAGGTTAGCTGTGTACAAGGCAGGCTTCTTATCTGTTTCCAGACTATTGCTGAGGCCTAATTTCTTGGTTTCTTATTCCTGTATTATAGTTGTTGGTTCACATGAACTTAATGACAAGTCCTGTGATAATATTGGATAAACATTGAAAAATTATCTTCCTCTCAAACCTAACTTTTGTCCCCTAAAGATGTTATCCCCAAAGACATAGGCTCTGCCAGCTCTTGGGCCTTCCTACCCCTAAGAATTGGGCATGCATGAAAGTGGCGAGGAAGCAGGGAACTTCCCTATGAATAGCCACCCTCTCAGACTAGAAGACAGGGCTAGTTTATATTATATGATGAAACAAGGAGCTTGGAAAACTGGATATCTTGCTCTAGTCCCTGTGTTTTCAGCTCTTCCATGGGCCAGTGATGGTGAATTCTGACAGTTGACCAGACAGGTGGAGCACTATGATGACATCCCTGGAGCCCTTCAGGGCTCAGTCCCCAGACCCACCTCATCTGATAATCAGTTGCACCAGGATTCAGTCACCACAGCTCTTGGGCATGGTTAACCCCATCCAATAGGCAGATTAGATAAATAATGATCCACACAGAACTTGGCTAGAGCCCCTTCCAGAAGTGGCACTTGGCCCAGCATCACCTGCCAGCTTGGATGACTGTAGTACTGGGGGTTGGGGGGTTAATGACTAGCTCCCAGGCAGACAGGTGTGAGGGCTTGGGTGTGGAAAGTCTGTGAATAAATGATCCCAAAGAAGTAGAAGGGGGAAGGAAATCATGGAGAAAGTGTTCAGGAACAGAAAGGAGCAACATCAAATTACTTCCTAGAGGAATTCTCAGGGACCCGGTTCCACTCTAAACTCCCTAGAACCCCCTCAGAATGGAAATCTGTTGTGAGGTCCCATCCTCCCCAGGTCTACACTTGCTCTTACATGAATATTAGGAAAACTGGTCAAGGGAATACCCTTCTTTTATAGGAAACAACTATGGCCCCAAGTTCCTCCACTCCAAACAATTGACTTTTCTTCTTTCCCTGTGTCTTCAAGAGATTCCAAAATAGTATCTTCGATGTATTTGGGTTGGGGGTTCACTGACTCAGAGCTGGAAGAATAGGATCTTGGAAAGCAGCACAGGTTGACACAGTCTTGACCCTCAGGGACTGAGAAAACAGTCGTAGTGCTGAAATTCACCTGGCCTATGACTCGGGTTTATCCATCTTCCGTGTCTCATGCTGTCCTGAAATCTAGGTTGCCCTGGTGCCCTGGAATTCTGAGTTTACTATTTTCTTTTCTTTCTTGAGTTTACTATTTTCAGGCTCTCTGTCCATCAGTTGTCAGTATCAACATTTGTTTTACCATGAGGATATATTTTCCCCTCCATCTTTGAATATTTCCTGCGGTTTTGGTCAAAAATGATTTTTCAACTGTGTGGCTCTGATAAGAACTTCCTTCAAACATTATACTAATCTTGTGAAACTGGTACATAACCCAGATGGCACCTGGAAATAGTTATTTTCAAATGACTTTATGCTGAAGTGTAGTCATATTTGAGTCAAAAGGCAGGGATCTGTTTTTAATTTGCTGCAGTTTGAAGTTGAATTGATTTTTTTTCTGCTGATATTTCAAATTTCCCTTTATGGCAAACACAGTAAGTCGATTAACCTCTTGGCTGCTGTCAGTGGCAATAACTTTATGTACCCAATTGGAATGTCTAGAGATACAAATTCTTCCCTGTTCTGTACAACTTGGGCAGAGCCTGGAAGGGAATTTGGGGTGATTGTGGTTGGGTTCTTGAACTCGGTATTCAAGTGATTGGGGTTATTTCTGATTTCCTGTACCTGTCAGATCACCTGGGAGCAATTGCTCAACTTTTTCAGGGGCTCTGTTTTGTCCTTTGCATATCTTGATGTTTTATTTTTTTCCAACCATGGAGGAGCAAATGAGATTAAGCAGCCTTGAGTATGCTAATGCTAGTGGGAGAAGATGGACCGAAGCCAACACACATAGTTAACACCCATCAGAAAGTCAAGTGTTATTTATGTGGGGCAGGAAAGCAGGTTGGTGGGCCTAGTTTCAAGGGAGGGTTAAAAAGAGGGGCCAGGGAAGGTCTTGTTGAAAGTGACAAAAAATCAGGAAGGAGCATGAGTCTGTTATGGACAAAGAAATAGAACTTATGAAGACCTTGCCTGGAAACATGGTACTGGGCACATTTTAGCAACAATCACCAGGCCAGTTTAACAGGTAAAGGATGAGCACTCAGAATGGAGTCAGAAGGATATTAATATCATACAGATCATGAAGTGTACATGTGTGAATGGGGGGAGAGCATATAGAACACTTTTGTTCTTACCTTGAAATATTCCAAAACATGAAGCCAGTCAGTGAGATGATGTCACTTGACCTTGATTGTCCCATTTTTATAACATTGACAACTGTATTTGACACACAGGGATGTAGCCAGCTAATGGCCTAAATGATGCTTAGTAAATTTTTGTTCAATTTCCTATGGAGTGATGGGGTCTTGCCCATGTAAAAGGAACTATTTTCCTGATCCTGATATTGCTGTGAACATTGGTGGTTAATGGGATCCCTTTTCTTTCACAAAACACAGTAAGTTATATTTTTGAAAGTCAGAACATGTCTGTTCAATTTCTCAAGCCAATGGGTCCCATGGTGTGGCATTTCTTTTCGGAGGCTCTTTGGAAACTAACTATGGGGGAAAGGATTTCTTGGTTTGTAGTGAACCTCCAAGTACCCTTACAAGGTCTTTACGTGAAAAAAGCTGTGCCTTTTCTTTCTCTTCAACTTGAAGCCACATGTAATAGTTTTGTTATTGTTTCCAAATATTATAATTCCCAAGATAGTCTTATCTTAACCTTAGAAACATATTACTTGATCATTCCTATTACTCCATTTTTATGGGGGTGTCGATGATTTATAATGTTGAAATTTTAGTGGAGCAGTATTAAATGTGACATCTGTCTAGTCAACATTGTGATCATTGCCACCCTCTATCATCATACAGTTAACCCTACTTCTCAATTTTATCCCCCTTTCCCTCTGGTATCCTCTGATATGTATTCTGAAAGTTTGTTTCAGTGTGTTTGCTCATTCACTTTGTACTTTTCTGTTCCACAAATGAGTGAAATTATATGGTTTAATTCTTACTATTCCTAACCCTTACAGATTATAAATGGCTCCCAAGTCTCTTGGTAGGTATTCAAGAAACTTACAGACATTTCTTACTGACACTTCTCCACCTCCTCTTGGCACTTTATCAGGAATGTCCAAATGATTTCTTCTGGTTTGATATTACAAGGTTTGAGCTTGTTGGTAGCAAATCTCTTTAGCTGTAACTTTTCTCTGACTAAAGAATCATGAAAGGTTTTAAATCTCTTCGTGTTTTCCTTCTAGAAGCTTTCTTGCAGTAGTGTTTAATTTCTTTTTGTAAATAGAGGTGCCCATCTTTAGAAGTAACTTAATATCTTTTCAATTAAATATAAGAGCAAAATGTGTGGGCTCATGGCAACCTATTGGTTAAAGTTGAAGGAAATATGGCAAGACTTTCTGTATTATCCAATATGGTAGCTATGAACAAATGGGCTAAAAACTTGCCTACTGTGATAAGGAGCTTCATCTTTGTTGTTACTTCCTTCCAATGAACTAAATTTAGGTAGAAAGAGTCCAATATAACTAGTACTCCTGTGTAGGACAGTACAGATTTGATGGGTGGGAGGCATATTCCTCAGGAAGTCAGAAAGACTAAGTGATTTATTTTGTTTTGTTTTGTTTTTGTTTGTTTTGAAGGCCACACCTAGAGATACTCAGGGCTTACTCCTGGTTCTGCACTCAGAAACCACTCCTAATGGTGCTCAGGGACCATATGGGATGCCAGGGACTGAACCCAGGTCGACTGCATGCAAGTATAGCCCTATCTGCTATCCAGCCCCAGTACTGAGTGATTCTTTTAGGGCAATAATTTAAAGAGATAGTGAGAGTGAGAGAACTCTTTTATATTTGCTCTTCAACAGTCTACAAAGTAGATCTAAGGACTGTCCTTAACTTTTCATTTCCAAAATTTAAACCTTTGTAAGTCTATATTCTTATTTTCTCAAATTTGCTTTACTTGGTTCCCTCTTAATGGTCATTGTTTGTTTTTTACATGACCATGTTGTCTTGTAGATACGTGGGTAATAGTCTCAGATGAATTTGTTCATCTCTGGTCTTGGCTTCCTTTCACTCATTCCTCATTTCAGCCAAATGCATGTCCCTTGGGATCAGAACTCCTGTGAATTCATTTTTCTGAAGGTAAAGCTCACCAGTGTTTAGCTTTAATGAGCACCGAGGCTTGTTTTGGTAGAATTTAGTCACTCTGTCAGCTGAATGTAGATTTTACTCATAGGCTTATTTTTTGTCTGTAATTGTGTATGGATCCATTATCTCTCTAGTATCTATCAACAGAGGTTAACAAAGTCTGCAACTTTTCATTTCCCCAGCAGATGCATGCCTTTGCACAGAACTATTCTATGCTTGACAAGTCAAATAACTCCAGGCACCTGAGCACCTGCCTTCACTCTCACCTTTGCCCCCTCACCTGGATGCCTTCCCCTTTTTTGTCCACCAATCTGGTTCACCAGACTGACACCAGCTCATTAAACTCTCAGTTATAACCTTTCTTCCAAGTAATCTTTCCAAGAATTTGATAAGTATCCTTTGAATAAGCTGAAGAGTCTGACCTATAATGTTGGTTTAGTCTTGGTCTCCCTGAGCTCCCTGAGATGAGAGCTGAAGCTATTTTCTTTTTTATTCATGGGGCTTAGCCAGTCACACACTGATCTATGAAGAGTTTTCCAGGCCCCTTCCTTCTATCATCTTTTCTCCCCAAAGTTAACAAAATCAAGTCATACTCCTCATGTACCTTGCAATTTGTAGATACTTTCAGAACTAGGCAGTGCCATGTATGTGACTCTCTAGGTTTTATTTATTATTGCCTCCCACCACTGAATCTTCACCAAATGATTCTCAAGTAGATTGCAGTACTTTCCTTGATAGCTTGTCACAAGAGCATCATTTATTCAATCAAGAAGGAGTTCCTAAATCTCTCAGGCATCATATGCTGCCCGGGGAAGTGCGGGGGAGTAAAGAATAAAAGAGGCATCTACTGGCCCCTCCTTTGCTTTTTCATATATAAGTGGGAAAATGGAATATACTGATAACCCAGAAGATCTACATTTTTAGAAAGAGAAGCAAAGGAAATAAAGCAACTAGGCATTCCTTCTGCATTATCAGTGATTGATTCTAAGGAATTGCTACCATCAGTGGCCTTCATCTCAGATCCAGCCTACAGCCTTCATTTGTCCTCCAGAAATTGGGGTAGAGAGGGGTCAGATCAATTGATCAACATCTTGAGCTTCACAAGGAATGGAGCCAGAATTTGAATGCTGATAGTTGGGCTCTATTCATGATCCGAGCATTGCTATAATCATTACAGAGGGAAGGGATTTTGCTTTTGAGTATTAAAGGAAAGTGAATCCAGTCCTGCTAAGAGCTTGGGGTTTGCACATCTCCAACTAGAGAAAAACAGAAATAGATTTGGCAAGTTTCTAGAGTATCAGAAAGGCCTGCCCACCCAGGATGTCTTAAAGGAAGGTACAAAGCGTTGGAGGTAGGGAATAGTGGGATGAGAAATGATGCCAAAAATAATAGGAGGAGCAGGCATGCCTCCACCAGGACTTTGCAGAAGGTCTCATGACAGTGGCTTTAAGGTGCCATCACAGGATTTTCACCCAGAGCATGGGTTTTCCAATGATAGAAGTGAGGTATGTCTTATGGTAACCTTCCCACTCCCACGTTCTCTTCGCCATGCTTGGAGAATCAAACACAACCCTTTCGTGTTCTTGGCAGTGGTTACAGAGTATATCCTGCTGCTGATTTTGTTAATGTGATCATGGTCAACCACTGATATACACATTCTGGAATCACTAATGAGAGCCCGCACAGCAGAAGCAACTCCCTGCCAAATGCTTGACATTCAAATCAAAGAATAGGGCATGCTGCCTGGGGTGCAAAAGCAGGGCCCAAAGGTTTCCAAGCACAGCCTTTGCATGCATGTGCTTGATGAGTATGCTAGATCTTCAACTCTAGCACCTAGCTCTGTGCTACTATCCATGATCTAGAAATCTGCTCAATTTGGCCTTCTGAAACAGTATTTCCTAAGACAAGGGTGGCCTGAACTATTCTAACATGTCACTGAACCATCCTGTAAACAGATCTCCAACCTGCAAGAGACTCAAGGAACCTGTACTTTTGATACCCATGGAGAAGACCCCACATTTGATCAGGAAGATATGACCATGTCCTGTGAGCTGAGACAGGAAGAGAACTCATAGCACGGTTGAATTGAGGAATCTAAGCAAGCGCAGGGTTACATTTGGATATCATTGCACATAATTGTTTCTCTGTTATGTGCTTTTGTCATTTATTTTGCCAACAGTGTATGTACTTATATGTTTTCAGGGTATAATGTGACCAGACCATATCTATCAGACAAGTGCATCCATTGGCCATAAGCCACTGCATTATTCTGTCCCTCCCAGTTCTGTAGTCTAAGTCCAAGTCCAAGGGTCTGTCATTATTGGATACTGTCCATCCTATCACTTTATTTCATTATAAACTTACCTATGAGGGAATCACCTGGTATTTATCCTTCTGACTTATTTTATTTAATATGACAACTCCTAGTTGCACATGTGTTTAAAAAAAAAGGGCAATATTTTATCTTCTCTAAAGACTTTGGGATTCCATTGTAACTCTTGACCTTATCTTCTCTCTAAACTTGTGTGTCTGCCATAGTTTCTAGATCATGACTAGAGTATAAACTGCCCATAGGTGGTTATAGATCTTTTCAAATGAGTGTTCTTATGTTCTAGGGATCAATACCTAGGATAGAATTGCTGGGTATACTTTTTCATTTTTTTGAGATATCTCTGTACTGTTTTCTATGGAGGCCAAACAAGTTAACACTGCCTGAGAATGAGGCTCCCTTTTTCTCATGTCTGTGCAAAGGAATGAACAACACTTGTGCCTTCCCACTGGGTTCTATCTTATCTGCTTCTTTCCAAAGCTGGATCCGGATGGAAGGATGTTAGTTTAATTTAATGCAAACAGTTCTCGTTGCATTCATCCTAGACTCCCCTCTGCTGCATCCCCCCTGCATTTGTTTGGAGTGGTAATTGCGATGCCACAGCTGGCAAGTTGAATTTTCAGAGTGGGAATGTTTAGCCCTTTGTGGGCTTCTGTAGTTTGTTTTTGCATCAAGGCACCAAGTGTTTGCAAACTCACAGACCTCACAAGGTAAATAAACGGCTTCTGTTCCAGTCTTCTAACAGAACTGTTTACCTACCCGCCTCTTGCAAGCACTGACCATTCCTTGATCTCCAGATGAAGGTCTGTTGGTAGCCAGATACTTTTCAGAATTAACCTTCTGTCATTGAAAGCAAGGCAAAAAGAAGTTTTTGTGTTGCTTTCCTTATATCAGAGAGGAAATTGAGGTAAAGAAGATAAATGGTCCAAGGTAACAGCAATTTTAGAGTGGAGATAGAATGTAAATCTAAGTCCAGACTCCAAATCCTGTTCATTTTCTCTTTGCTTCATATAGACTCTTCATTTATCACTAGATACAATGTTTTTTTAATCTAAATAAAATTTGGGTAAATATGGTAGTGCTCAGGCATCATTCTGTGTGGTACTTTGGGGACTGTGCTGGGAATCAAACCAGTGTCAATCACTTTCAAGGCTAATATCTTATCACTATGTAATATTTCTCTGGCCCTAACTAAGTACTTATTGAATATGATGTTTGTGTGTGACAAGTATGAGGAGTTTGCTATGGAGACTCATCTGGCAGATTTAAAAGAAGGAAAAACTGATGTCTCAGATAATGAGACTATCTTTGACGTAAGCAATTTGCTGCATAGAAAGCTGAATTTGTATAGAGGTCATGAGGTCAAATGTCCACAGACTAATGCAATGTAATAAGGGATGTGGGGGGGGCAATGGGGAAGGGTGGGGACATGATGAACTGGAGAACGTAAGTCATATCTTAGGAGGCAGTTACATATTAAATAAGAGCTTCTGATTTCTCTTTGAAAAATGAGATACAATGACAGGACTAGTTTTAGATTCCTATATGTAAACAGGAAGAAATTGTTAAAGACAAAGTTCAAAAAGTAAAATTTAGGAGGAGGGAGTGACACCAGCCAGATGATAGAGTAAAAGTTTCTAGAGCTTGTCTCTTCATAAAAACATCAATTTGAACAATTGCATAAAAATAAGCTTAATACATCTAAGACTGGAAACTGTTAAACTATTAGCAGAGAATATAAAGGGGAAACTCCTTGACATGGTCTGGGCAATGAATTTTTGGATTGGACCCCAGAAATACAGCCCTTAAAAGCAAAAATAGACAAATGGAATTGCACCAAATGGAAAATCTTAGCACAACAAAGAGAATGACACATGTGAGTCAGCTTATGGAATAAAAGCCAATATTTGTAAATGGTATGTCTGATAAGTGATTGATATCCCAAATTTGTAAGGAACTCAACAGCAAGAAAACAAATATCCTGATTTTACAAACAGGCAAAAGTCCTAAATAGTCATCTCTCAAAAGATCTTACAAACAACTACTGTTTGTATGATGAAAAATGCCCAACATCACTCAGTAGAAAGTGCAAATCAAAATTGGAGTGAGCTCACTTAATACCCATTTAAGTGATTGCTATCAAAAGAGATGGCAACTGATGACAAAGATGTAGAGAAAGGGAACTCTTATATTCTCTATTGAGAACATATAGGCAGAGATTATGGAAAAGAGTCTAGAGAGTTCTCAATAGAAAAGAGTTTAGAGAGTCCAAACATTCCAAAAATTCCATATATATATATATATATATATACCTCACAGAAATAAAATCAGTATTCTGAAAAGATATTCATGTTTGTTGTTGGAATACTGACAGTAGTCAAGATGTGGAATCAACTACATTTCCCATCAGAGGATGCAAGGGTAAAAGAAACAAAGAATCATGATATCCATGTACAGTGTAATATTGTTCAACTTTACAGTTGTTTGTTTTTACAAACAGAAAGAAAGCTTACCAATTTCCATAATATGGATGAGAATGGAGCATGTATGAAGCAAAATAGTCCAGGCATGAAAGACAAATACCACATGAGAACCACCTATAGAATCTTAAAAGCAAAACCTGTAGATTTGGAGAAGAATGGTAGTTTTTATGTTTTGGAGAGTAGAGAAAGTGTGGAGAGGGAGAGAGAGAGAGAAAAGAAGAGGGAGGAGATAGAGGAAAGAGGAGAGAGGAGAGAAGAGAAGAGAGAGAAAAAAGAGAAGAGAGAAGGGAGATGTGAGAGGAGAGAGGAGAGAAAAGAGAGAGAGGAGAGAGGGGGAGAGAGGAGAGGGGAGAGAGGAGAGGAGAGAGGGGCGAGCGGAGATAGGGAAGACAGGAAAAAGGAGAGCGAGAAGAGGGGAGAGGGGAGAGAGGAGAGAGGAGAGAGATTGATTAGTTGAATTTCCAGACCTTTAGTGAAGGGCTGGAGAAAAGAACTGGGTGGACTGAATGTAGGAGCTTTGCTTGCAAAAGACCTAATTTCAACTCCTTGCACCACATAGTCCCCAAGAACTACCAGATGTTACCCTGGAACACTAAGTTTGTAGCACTCAAGCATTACCAAGTGTGACACAACATAACCCTTCATCTGTAGATAAAGATTCAGTTATGCAAGATGAGCACATTCTGGAAATAGATAGCATGGCTGCTATATCTATCTATTATATGGATAATAATACTGTATTTGTACCTAAAATTTGCTATGAGAGTAACTTTAAATATTCTTCCATTATCACAGACATCATGGAACTACGTGGGGTATGGAATGTGTCAGAATGTTCTTCATCTTTTGTACCATCCCAGTGTAGACTTTCCTAAAAACAGCCCATTGTGTAGTTTAGAGACAGGCAAATAAGTCTAAGTAGAGTGGGGGTGCGGTGTGGGGGTGGGGTGGGGGTAAGGTGTGGGGGGGGGCAGGGAGAAGAAAACCCTAAAGAGGGTCAGGTTGGGCTTCCAGGCAAAAGTTTGCAGCTTCTCATCTACAAGGTCAGGTTACACTCTGAAAAGTTAAGCTCTGAAGGGCCAAGGTGGGTGGAAGTGGGAGTACTCGAAATCTAGCTGTAAATTACTGTATGATTCATAAAACACCTGCCTCTCCTTGCAAATACTAGACTCTTAAGCCAGTTTTCTGTCTTGTCCAGAAACTGTGTTTCTTCCTATGGCCAGTTACCTGTATTGCATCTCAACTGATTAGAACATTTCTGAGCAGTGAAGGGGCCCCGTACCTTACATAGTCCTTGGTAGTCTCTTGGTTAAGTAGCTGAGACACCCAAATGCTGGGTAGCAGCCATCTGCACTTGATCACTTTGGAGACTTTGGGCAATCCCTTTGTTCTCTGTGCAATTCTGTTCCCTTCTCTGTAATCGGGATGAGGCACACAATTGGGTCAGTGCCACGTGGCATCGTTCATCACATCTCTCACAGCTGGTTCCTGGCATGGCTTCACACTCCAGCTGGCTTCTTAACAAGTGAATGCTGTCAGTTCCATGAGGCAGGGCAAGGGTGTCTGGGGGGAAAAGGGTGGGGAGCTTGACCTAACCCATCACCACTACAGAGACAAGCAGTTACACATGTCTTCCTTATGCTGAGCATGGGCAGGCAGCAGCCTGGCGTATGGAAGAACATAATTTATTCCCCAAAAAGATTGCTCCATGCTCTTGAAAATAGAGCAGACGAGGGGCTGGCGAGGTGGCGCTAGAGGTAAGGTGTCTGCCTTGCAAGTGCTAGCCAAGGAAGGACCACGGTTCGATCCCCCGGCGTCCCATATGGTCCCCCCAAGCCAGGGGCAACTTCTGAGTGCTTAGCCAGGAGTAACCCCTGAGCATCAAACGGGTGTGACCCGAAAAACCAAAAAAAAAAAAAAAATAGAGCAGACGACTTGAGACACTCTGGTTAACTCATGGGACCCTGTGCTGTCCAATGCTTCTTCTAGAAAAAAAGCACAATTTTCAGTAAATAAGGATCAAATATCAACAATATGAATTACTTAGCCTCTAAATGCAGAAATTAAATACATCTGAATAGTGAGAATGACATTGCAAGGGGCAACCATTATTGACTTATTGCTTTTTACATTGATCGATCCAAAGGGATTAGACTTTGGGTCTCTGGGGACACAAAATTTATCTGAAAACACCTGCATTAATTTGGTAGCAGGAGCTGAAATTTCAGTACGCCAGTACCCAAAGATGGTCTGCTCAGTTTTCCCTCTAAACAGCAACTCTAGAGCCAACATGGAGAAATATGAATTGATAAACTGGGTGTTGGCAAGTGTGTGCTCATGCCATTATTTTCTGTTCTTGTCCCCCCATTGAGCATGTTTTAGAAAAGTGTCAGACAGAACAGAATGTGCCAAACTGGTATCATCTCATCCATGGAGAGGCAGAATCCCTACCAGTTGGGTCCCATTAGTTTTCTAAAACAAAAACTGGTTCTTATGTCTTTTTTCCTTCAAAATTTTAACCTTCTGTTACTGTCCAAGACTTTGAATTGCAAGTATTGGATGTTCCTTAGGATGACGCATGGGAATCAGAACAATGAATTAAAAACTGGAGGGGTCCAATTCATTTGTTACTTATATGTCTCCTATGAAACAGTGCCATGGAAGGGTAGGAACACACTCCTGGGGCGGGGGAGCTTTATTTCACCATTCACACCAAGTGTTTTGCCATATTCCCAACCCGTGGATAAATCCTAAGGGTATTTCCTGAGTACTGACCATGTGCCACTCTGGATGGAGACAATGGGCAAGGCAGACACAAATTTCAAAAGTTTGAACAATGGACAGTAAAAGATTTAAAGTCATCCACTGCATGAGGACCCCCAAATAATGACTAGAAACATAAAGCAAACTGATTTAGGGAACAAGATGGTTTTGACTGAAGGGGATGTGCTTCAAGAGTTGACTGTGGGCAAAAATCTACGTAGAGCAAGGTATCAGGGAAAGAACATTCCAGATACATGAAAGAGCCATCCTAAAGGTTCTGAGATGGGATCAAAGCTGTGCTGATTTCTGAATCAGCCCTGAGGCCAACCAGAGCAAAGAGAAGTAAATGATGGATCAAGAGGTTTCTGGGGTGTGGAGTTAGAGTAGACAATCTGCAGATTGGTATGATATTCACTTGTCTTGGCCTGACATGCATCTTGTAATAATCTAGCATGCATGTACCCTATTCACTATTGGGCATTCAGAGACAAAACAATAGCTTTGGTGCAAGAGAGAGAGGTATTGTACAGTGCAAGGTGAGGTATGGATGGGATGGTGTTTTCATTCAATCCTAGGGTGAGTGTATTCTAAAACTGGAAGGAAAACATGGGGAAGAGCAGAAGTAGGGGCTCAAGAGTTCAACAATACATAGAAATGTATTTCTTCTGTTCTTGATTGCATTCTGCTGCTGCTTCCTTCCACTACAAAGCTTTTGGAAGGAAATGGGAATTAGAGGTTGGGGATAGTACTAACTTGGCCTCTGAAATTCATATTTTATGAAACATACACCTTAACCGACAGTGACAACCTCTGCCCACCACCTAGCACAACAATCTGAGAATGTGTGTTCCCAAGGCGGGATGTGTTCCTGTTATTGGCAGAAGCAGCCCCCAGGAAGAAATGATCTGGGAGCCAGACAGGCTGCTTGCAAGACTCAGTTTGAGTCCCTGGAAAGCCTGGTTCCTGTTGAATCCAGATGCACTGACTGGGTTCCTCGCAGTCAAACAGGGACCCTGCTGATGGCCATGTGCTTTCCAAATGGCATCCTTCCTTGGCTTCCTATGAAACCATCTGATTCTCCAGAATGAAGCAGAGGATGCTGGGATGCCAGACTGTCACAGGCCTCTGGCTCAGTGGACTGTAAATGAGTGATATCTTTGTGGCCAATCTGCTTATTGGTATCACCCAGCATGGACATCTGTCCCTTCTGTTGGTGGTGGCTGGGGGATGGGGAAGATGTAACTGGTCTTTATTGTGAGGGACAACTAAGGTGCGGCAGGTACAGAAAAGAGAAGGGATTCTCTGTGGCCCAGAGTGGAGACAAGGAGCAATTCCGAGATGATTTCCATGACAAATGCCATGTTGGGTAAAGCCACATCACAGAGAGTGCTGAAATCCACGATCATCCTCAGATTCACAGGGCATCTGTCTCTGCAACAACTCTGGCCACCTACCTCCCTTTGTGGGGTGGAAATGGAGAAAAGCAGTCAATAGCATGACACTGTGGCTTGAGGGCCAATGAGTCTCAGCCCTGGTTTCTGGAAGCCCTCTACCCTCAGTCTCTGGTTTCTGGGCATGTCTCCATCTTGGTGACCAGAGGTTGGGTGATGACAAGCCTCCTTGGGAGGTTTAAGATGCCCCACTCTCTGTGAAGAACCTCATATTTTCTGCTGTGTTTTATTACATCTAGCATGGTGGAGGTATGACTGACAAATTTGTGAGCTAGTAAAGGGGCACTAAGGGGCGTGGGAATCTGCCACCTCACCCTTTGACATATTGATGTTTGGTGTGAGTGTATGAGTACCTCTAAGGCAAGGGTTCCCCAATGGAATGAGGGACAGTGAACTGGCCTCTAAACAGGGCCAGATCACTGTCCCTCAGATCATTGGTGAGCTATGAGCAATGTGATCAGCGGGCTGTAGTTTGAGGACCCTTGCTTGAGACTGAGAGAAGTTGAGAGGCAGAGAGGAGGGGTGACAGTTAGTGTGGCACACATTTCACAAATATGTACTGCAGGGCCAGGACAAATTGACTACTGAGCATGACAGGCAGCAGCAGCAAAAATATCCAGTGGGCTGGATAAATGTTCTCAGTGGGCCACATGTAGCTTGTGGGCCATAGTTTGAGGACCCTAGCCACTGTCAGTCATTTCTGGAACTTGCCCCCGTTGGTCATAGGTCATGTGTTTCAGTGTGTGGGAGGCCATACCAGGGAGATGTAGATATTATTGGCCATATTTATATACTAGAACAACCGGGAAAATTTGATTCCAGCTAGGGGACTTCTCATTGTTTGGTATTTGGAAAATGATGCTTTACTCCAACAAGGAGAAGAAAAAAGAAAAAGATACCTCATCAAGTCTCAGATTTTTTCTTTTTTTGTTTTTTGTTTTTTGTTTTTTTTTGGGGGGGGGCCACATCCGGCAGTGCTCAGTGGTTACTCATGGCTCTGTGCTCAGAAATCGCTCCTGGCTCGGGGGACCATGTGGGATATCAGGGATTGAACCTGCATCTGTCCTGGATCAGCCATGTGCAAGGCAAACACCCTACTTCTGTGCTACCACTCTGATCCCCAAGTCTCAGTTTTTAAGGCCCCTGAAATATTTTTATGTGTTAGAATGTCAAAGAAGGTGGTAGCTTATGAAACTGTCATGGAAGGCAAAAGACAGATCAAGAACACATGTTTGTCTATGTGGAACCCTGACTTGATCATCGGCACCATATGGCCTTTGAGCATCCACACTATGATCCTGGTGGCCCACGAGCACCAACAGGGGTTACCAGTAACACAATCTCCAGCATCCTTGAACTGTCTGATTTGGTTGTCCAAGTCTGTGATTTGCACCCCACCCCACCCCACACACACAACTATGCTTGGGTATGCTGCCTCTCACCCTCCAAAACACTTTTTGTCTTATGAATATCTGCATTAAAATTTAAATTAGTATTTGTTAGGTCACACCTTATTTTATACCAATACAAATACTTCTTCCCTCACTCCATCTGCTCTTCACCCAAGGCTTTTATAATGTAAAAAACAAACAAACAAAAAAAAAAAAACCACCTTGACCACATTAGCTCCATATAGGTACTTTGTGTATTATTGGACTCTCCCCAAGCCTGAAGGTTGATTGATTGGTAATAAAAGTTGTTAGTTTTGTGACTCTGGACCAGGAGGTTGAAAGCCTTTCCTATCCTTTTCACCTTTATGCCTGGCATTCTTTGCAGCGACCCGCCTCCAGACCTATTCTCCTGGCTGGAGTACAGCAAGTGAAGCTTTACAAGCATTAACCTTATACAATAAACCATGATAAACATATTAGCTATCTTACTATTAATG